>NC_135887.1:26781945-26824445 GCF_964194155.1 Cetorhinus maximus | reverse complement strand
CACAGTAACCTCTCACCTAACGGGGGAAATGGGCACACAATTGTTCCATCAATTGCACTGAGCTGTGATCAGAGACACATGCCACAGATCAAAATCTCCTTGGCTCACTATGTCCTCTATGGGGTTGCAGTGGAGATGAAACCCTGTCCTAGTGCAAAGAAAACTAATTTCCAGAGACACTGAGAATAAGCCTTTCAGTCCAGCCTCACTAAGGTGCAATGTTACATTAACTGATGCTCCAGGCAAGTAGGAGTTTATGTATTTGTTCATTCTCAGGTAGATTTGCAAACTTACACACATACAAAACAGAAAGACAAACAAACAGGCCAGTCAGGCAGCCTGGCCCATACATGTTAAGAGAAGTCTGGACTGCCTTACCCTGTCCTGGATGCAGAGCTGCTGGTGGGGGTGTGAGCAGGGAAGTAACTGTGCAGCAGGGCACCCAGCGCTGACCCATCACTCCAGCTGCTGCTGAAGCCGATATTCTGGAAGAAGGAAAATTGCAGAGAGAGCTGAGTTAAACAGACAGCCCCAGATACACAAGAGCATTTGGGAGTGGAGTGTAGGGCTATACAGCTGAAACATTTATGCATTTAACAGAAGGCCGAAATTTATCCATCTTTCAAGTGAGACATTAAAATAGAGCAGGGGATATCTTCCTGGTGTTCTGACTGATAATTATCCCTCAACCAACAGCACAAAAAAAGACATTGTCTGGTCATTATCTCATTTCTGATTGTGGGATTTCCTGTGCATAAAATGGTTACTGTATCTCCTATGTTATAACAGTGATGACATTATTCAAGTACTTCATTGGTTGATAAACGATTTGATACATCAAAGGATCTCACAGGCGGTTTTCTTCTTGTACCATACCTTGTCATAACACTCCAAAACATTGTAAAATGCTTTTAATTCTCAGGGTGTGGGCAGCTCTGGTTGGGCCAGAATTTATTGCCCATCCCTAATTCCCCTTGAGAAGGTAGTGGTGAGCTGCCTTCTTGAGCCGCTGCAGTCCATGTGTTGTAGGTACACCCACAGTGCTGTTAGGGAGGGAGTACCAGGATTTTGACACAGCGACAGTGAAGGAACGATGATATATTTCCAAGTCAGGGTGGTGAGGGACTTGGAGGGGAACTTTCAGGTGGTTGTGTTCTTCTGTGATTTACTATGAAAGAGCTCACTGCGATATTGACGTATATATCAGCAAATTGATCCCTCTCAGACTCACTCTCGCGCTGCTCCCTCTCAGACTCACTCTCGCACTGCTCCCTCTCAGACTCACTCTCGCACTGCTCCCTCTCAGACTCACTCTCGCACTGCTCCCTCTCAGACTCACTCTCGCACTGCTCCCTCTCAGACTCACTCTCGCACTGCTCCCTCTCAGACTCACTCTCGCACTGCTCCCTCTCAGACTCACTCTCGCACTGCTCCCTCTCAGACTCACTCTCGCACTGCTCCCTCTCAGATTCACTCTCGCACTGCTCCCTATCAGACTCACTCACAAATTGCATCTTCTCCTACTGGCTCATTCATCCTCTCACTCTTGAGAATAAAGCCAAGTGCCTACGTATGGATCTAAAAACAGGATCTAGCAAATACCAAAACAATTAATCAACAGCTCAAGTTGTTTGTTTTGGGGAGAATTATACCAGATAAACAATACACAGCTGGCTGATGTACCATAATTCTGGCACTTGGCTGTATTCCCAAGAGTGAGAGGACGAAGGAGCCAGTAGGAGAAGATGGAAATTGTGAGTGGGTCTGAGATGGAGCAGTGTGAGAGTGAGTCTGTGAGGGAGCAGTGCGAGAGTGAGTCTGAGAAGGAGCAGTGCGAGAGTGAGTCTGTGAGGGAGCAGTGTGAGAGTGAGTATGAGAGGGAGCAGTGCTAGAGTGAGTGTGGGAAGGAGCAGTGTGAGAGTGAGTGTGAAAGTGAGCAGTGCGAGTGTGAGACTGAGAGGGAGCAGTGTGAGAGTGAGTCTGAGAGGGAGCAGTGTGAGAGTGAGTCTGAGAGGGAGCAGTGTGAGAGTGAGTCTGAGAGGGAGCAGTGTGAGAGTGAGTGTGTGAGGGAGCAGTGTGAAAGTAAGTGTGACAGGGAGCAGCGCGAGAGTGAATCTGAGAGTGAGCTTTGCGAGAATGAGTCTGAGAGGGAGCAGTGCGAGAGTGAGTCTGAGAGGGAGCAGTGCGAGAGTGAGTGTGAGAGGGAGCAGTGCGAGAGTGAGTCTGAGAGGGAGCTGTGGGAGAGTGAGTGTGAGAGGGAGCAGTGCGAGAGTGAGTGTGAAAGGGAGGAGTGCGAGTGTGAGTCTGAGAGGGAGCAGTGCGAGAGTGAGTCTGAGAGGGAGCAGTGCGAGAGTGAGTCTGAGAGGGAGCAGGCGAGAGTGAGTGTGAGAGGGAGCAGTGCGAGAGTGAGTCTGAGAGGGAGCTGTGGGAGAGTGAATCTGAGAGGGAGCAGTGCGAGAGTGAGTGTGAGAGGGAGCAGTGCGAGAGTGAGTGTGAGAGGGTGCAGTGCGAGAGTGAGTGTGAGAGGGAGCAGTGCGAGAGTGAGTCTGAGAGGGAGCAGTGCGAGAGTGAGTGTGAGAGGGAGCAGCGCGAGAGTGATTCTGAGATGGAGCAGTGTGAGAGTGAGTGTGAGAGGGGGCAGTGGGAGAGTGAGTCTGAAAAGTAGTGTGACAGTGAGTGTGAGAGGAAGCATTGTGAGAGTGAGTGTGAGAGAGAGAAGTGTGAGAGTGAGTGTGAGAGGGAGGATAGCGAGAGAGAGTCTGAGAGGGAGCAGTGTGAGAGAGAGTCTGAGATAGAGCAGTGAGATAGTGAGTGTGTGAGGGAGCAGTGTGAAAGTAAGAATGACAGGGAGCAGCGCGAGAGTGAATCTGAGAGTGAGCTTTGCGAGAATGAGTCTGAGAGGGAGCAGTGCGAGAGTGAGTCTGAGAGGGAGCAGTGCGAGAGTGAGTGTGAGAGGGAGCAGTGCGAGAGTGAGTGTGAAAGGGAGGAGTGCGAGTGTGAGTCTGAGAGGGAGCAGTGCGAGAGTGAGTCTGAGAGGGAGCAGTGCGAGAGTGAGTCTGAGAGGGAGCAGGCGAGAGTGAGTGTGAGAGGGAGCAGTGCGAGAGTGAGTCTGAGAGGGAGCTGTGGGAGAGTGAATCTGAGAGGGAGCAGTGCGAGAGTGAGTGTGAGAGGGAGCAGTGCGAGAGTGAGTGTGAGAGGGAGCAGTGCGAGTGTGAGTCTGAGAGGGAGCAGTGCGAGAGTGAGTCTGAGATGGAGCAGTGCGAGAGTGAGTCTGAGATAGCTGAGTGAGAGTGAGTGTGAGAGGGAGCAGCGCCAGAGTGAGTGTGAGAGGGAGCAGCGCGAGAGTGAGTGTGAGAGGGAGCAACGCCAGAGTGAGTGTGAGAGGGAGCAGTGCGAGAGTGAGTGTGAGAGGGAGCAGTGCGAGAGTGAGTGTGAAAGGGAGCAGTGTGAGAGTGAGTCTGAGAGGGATCAGTGCGAGAGTGAGTCTGAGAGGGAGCAGCGCGAGAGTGAGTCTGAGAGGGAGCAGCGCGAGACTGAGCGTGAGAGGGAGCAGTGCGAGAGTGAGTCTGAGAGGGAGCAGTGCGAGAGTGAGTGTGAGAGGAAGCAGTGGGAGAGTGAGTCTGAATAGTAGTGTGACAGTGAGTGTGAAAGGAAGCAGTGTGAGATTGAGTGTGAGAGGGAGCACTGTGAGAGTGAGTCTGAGAGGGTGCAGTGAGAGAGTGAGTGTGTGAGGGAGCAGTGTGAAAGTAAGTGTGACAGGGAGCAGCACGAGAGTGATTCTGAGAGGGAGCAGTGCGAGAGTGAGTGTGAGAGGGAGCAGTGTGAGAGTAAGTCTGAGAGGGAGCAGTGTGAGAGTGAGTGTGAGAGGGAGCAGTGCGAGAGAGAGTGTGAGAGGGAGCAGTGCGAGAGTGTGTCTAAGAGGGAGCAGTGTGACAGTGAGTGTGAGAGGGAGAAGTGCGAGAGTGAGTGTGAGAGGGAGCAGTGCGAGAGAGAGTCTGAGAGGGAGCAGTGCGAGATTAGGTGTGAGAGGGAGCAGTGCGAGAGTGAGTTAAGAGGAAGCAGCGCGAGAGTGACTGTGAGAGGGAGGAGCGTGAGAGTGAGTCTGAGAGGGAGAACTGCGAGATTGAGTGTGAGAGGGAGCAGTGGGAGAGTGACTCTGAGAGAGCAGAGTGAGAGTGAGTGTGAGAGGGAGCAGCGCCAGAGTGAGTGTGAGAGGGAGCAGCGCGAGAGTGAGTGTGAGAGGGAGCAGCGCGAGAGTGAGTCTGAGAGGGAGCAGTGTGAGAGTGAGCGTGAGAGGGATCAGTGCGAGGCTAAGTGTGAGAGGGAGCAGTGCGAGAGTGAGTGTGAGAGGGAGCAGTGCGAGAGTGAGTGTGACAGGTAGCAGTGCGAGCGTGAGTGCGAGAGGGAGCAGTGCGAGAGTGACTCTGAGAGGGAGCAGTGCGAGAGTGAGTGTGAGAGGGAGCAGTGGGAGAGTGAGTCTGAGAGAGCAGTGTGAGAGTGAGTGTGAGAGGGAGCAGTGAGAGAGTGAGTGTGAGAGGGAGCAGTGTGAGAGTAAGTGTGACAGGGAGCAGCGCGAGAGTGAGTGTGAGAGGGAGCAGTGGGAGAGAGAGTCTGAGAGGGAGCAGTGAGAGAGTGAGTGTGAGAGGGAGCAGTGGGAGAGTGAGTGTGAGAGGGAGCAGTGGGAGAGTGAATCTGAGAGGGAGCAGCGCGAGAGTGAGTCTGAGAGGGAGCAGCGCGAGAGTGAGTCTGTGAGGGAGCAGCGCGAGAGTGATTATGAGAGGGAACAGCGCGAGAGTGATTATGAGAGGGAGTAGTGCGAGAGTGAGTCTGAGAGGGAGCAGCGTGAGAGTGAGTCTGAGAGGGAGCAGTGCGAGAGTGAGTCTGAGAGGGAGCAGTGTGCGAATGACTGTGAGAGTGAGCAGTATGAGAGTGAGTGTGAGAGGGAGCAGTGTGAGAGTGATTGTGAGAGGGAGCAATGGGAGAGTGAGTCTGAGACGGAGCAGTGTGAGAGTGAGTGTGAGAGTGAGCAGTGTGTGGGTGAGTGTGAAAGTTAGCAGTATGAGAGTGATTGTGAGAGGGAGCAATGGGAGAGTGAGTCTGAGACGGAACAGTGTGAGAGTGAGTGTGAGAGTGAGCAGTGTGTGGGTGAGTGTGAAAGTTAGCAGTGTGAGAGTGAGTCTGAGAGGGAGAAGTGGGAGCGTGAGTCTGAGAGGGAGCAGTGCGAGAGTGAGTCTGAGAGGGAGCAGTGGGAGAGTGAGTCTGAGAGAGAGCAGTTTGAGAGTGAGTCTGAGAGGGAGCAGTGCGAGAGTGAGTGTGAGAGGGAGCAGTGCGAGAGTGAGTGTGAGAGGGAGCAGTGCGAGAGTGAGTCTGAGAGGGAGCAGTGCGAGAGTGAGTGTGAGAGGGAGCAGTGCGAGTGTGAGTCTGAGAGGGAGCAGTGCGAGAGTGAGTCTGAGAGGGAGCAGTGCGAGAGTGAGTCTGAGAGAGCTGAGTGAGAGTGAGTGTGAGAGGGTGCAGCGCCAGAGTGAGTGTGAGAGGGAGCAACGCGAGAGTGAGTGTGAGAGGGAGCAGCGCGAGAGTGAGTGTGAAAGGAAGCAGTGTGAGAATGAATCTGAGAGGGATCAGTGTGAGAGTGAGTGTGAGAGGGAGGAGAGCAAAAGAGAGTCTGAGAGGGAGCAGTGTGAGAGTGAGTCTGAGAGGGAGCAGTGAGAGAGTGAATGTGTGAGGGAGTAGTGTGAAAGTAAGTGAGACAGGGAGCAGCGCGAGAGTGAGTCTGAGAGGGAGCAGTGCGAGAGTGAGTGTGAGTGGGAGCAGTGTGAGAGTAAGTCTGAGAGGGAGCAGTGTGAGAGTGAGTGTGAGAGGGAGCAGTGCGCGAGAGATTGTGAGAGGGAGCTGTGTGAGAGTGTCTCTAAGAGGGAGCAGTGTGACAGTGAGTGTGAGAGGGAGAAGTGCGAGAGTGAGTGTGAGAGGGAGCAGTGCGAGAGTGAGTGTGAGAGGGAGCAGTGCGAGAGAGAGTCTGAGAGGGAGCAGTGCGAGAGTGAGTGTGAGAGGGTGCAGTGCGAGAGTGAGTGTGAGAGGGAGCAGTGCGAGAGTGAGTGTGAGAGGGAGCAGTGCGAGAGTGAGTGTGAGAGGGAGCAGCGCGAGAGTGAGTCTGAGAGGGAGCAGTGTGAGAGTGAGTGTGAGAGGGGGCAGTGGGAGAGTGAGTCTGAAAAGTAGTGTGACAGTGAGTGTGAAAGGAAGCATTGTGAGAGTGAGTGTGAGAGAGAGAAGTGTGAGAGTGAGTGTGAGAGGGAGGATAGCGAGAGAGAGTCTGAGAGGGAGCAGTGTGAGAGAGAGTCTGAGATAGAGCAGTGAGATAGTGAGTGTGTGAGGGAGCAGTGTGAAAGTAAGTGTGAAAGGGAGCAGCGCGAGAGTGAATCTGAGAGTTAGCTTTGCGAGAATGAGTCTGAGAGGGAGCAGTGCGAGAGTGAGTCTGAGAGGGAGCAGTGCGAGAGTGTGTCTAAGAGGGAGCAGTGTGACAGTGAGTGTGAGAGAGAGAAGTGCGAGAGTGAGTGTGAGAGGGAGCAGTGCGAGAGTGAGTGTGAGAGGGAGCAGTGCGAGAGTTAGTCTGAGAGGGAGCTGTGGGAGAGTGATTCTGAGAGGGAGCAGTGCGAGAGTGAGTGTGAAAGGGAGGAGTGCGAGTGTGAGTCTGAGAGGGAGCAGTGCGAGAGTGAGTCTGAGAGGGAGCAGTGCGAGAGTGAGTCTGAGAGGGAGCAGTGCGAGAGTGTGTCTAAGAGGGAGCAGTGTGACAGTGAGTGTTAGAGAGAGAAGTGCGAGAGTGAGTGTGAGAGGGAGCAGTGCGAGAGTGAGTGTGAGAGGGAGCAGTGCGAGAGTGAGTGTGAGAGGGAGCTGTGGGAGAGTGATTCTGAGAGGGAGCAGTGCGAGAGTGAGTGTGAAAGGGAGGAGTGCGAGTGTGAGTCTGAGAGGGAGCAGTGCGAGAGTGAGTCTGAGAGGGAGCTGTGGGAGAGTGAATCTGAGAGGGAGCAGTGCGAGAGTAAATCTGAGAGTGAGCTTTGCGAGAATGAGTCTGAGAGGGAGCAGTGCGAGAGAGAGTCTGAGAGGGAGCAGTGCGAGAGTGAGTGCGAGAGGGAGCAGTGCGAGTGTGAGTCTGAGAGGGAGCAGTGCGAGAGTGAGTCTGAGATGGAGCAGTGCGAGAGTGAGTCTGAGATAGCTGAGTGAGAGTGAATGTGAGAGGGAGCAGCGCCAGAGTGAGTGTGAGAGGGAGCAGTGCGAGAGTGAGTGTGAGGGGGAGCAGTGCGAGAGTGAGTGTGAGAGGGAGCAGTGCGAGAGTGAGTGTGAGAGGGAGCAGCGCGAGAGTGAGTCTGAGAGGGAGCAGTGTGAGAGTGAGTGTGAGAGGGGGCAGTGGGAGAGTGAGTCTGAAAAGTAGTGTGACAGTGAGTGTGAAAGGAAGCATTGTGAGAGTGAGTGTGAGAGAGAGAAGTGTGAGAGTGAGTGTGAGAGGGAGGATAGCGAGAGAGAGTCTGAGAGGGAGCAGTGTGAGAGAGAGTCTGAGATAGAGCAGTGAGATAGTGAGTGTGTGAGGGAGCAGTGTGAAAGTAAGTGTGACAGGGAGCAGCGCGAGAGTGAATCTGAGAGTTAGCTTTGCGAGAATGAGTCTGAGAGGGAGCAGTGCGAGAGTGAGTCTGAGAGGGAGCAGTGCGAGAGTGTGTCTAAGAGGGAGCAGTGTGACAGTGAGTGTGAGAGAGAGAAGTGCGAGAGTGAGTGTGAGAGGGAGCAGTGCGAGAGTGAGTGTGAGAGGGAGCAGTGCGAGAGTGAGTGTGAGAGGGAGCTGTGGGAGAGTGATTCTGAGAGGGAGCAGTGCGAGAGTGAGTGTGAAAGGGAGGAGTGCGAGTGTGAGTCTGAGAGGGAGCAGTGCGAGAGTGAGTCTGAGAGGGAGCAGTGCGAGAGTGAGTCTGAGAGGGAGCAGTGCGAGAGTGTGTCTAAGAGGGAGCAGTGTGACAGTGAGTGTTAGAGAGAGAAGTGCGAGAGTGAGTGTGAGAGGGAGCAGTGCGAGAGTGAGTGTGAGAGGGAGCAGTGCGAGAGTGAGTCTGAGAGGGAGCTGTGGGAGAGTGATTCTGAGAGGGAGCAGTGCGAGAGTGAGTGTGAAAGGGAGGAGTGCAAGTGTGAGTCTGAGAGGGAGCAGTGCGAGAGTGAGTCTGAGAGGGAGCTGTGGGAGAGTGAATCTGAGAGGGAGCAGTGCGAGAGTGAATCTGAGAGTGAGCTTTGCGAGAATGAGTCTGAGAGGGAGCAGTGCGAGAGAGAGTCTGAGAGGGAGCAGTGCGAGAGTGAGTGCGAGAGGGAGCAGTGCGAGAGTGAGTGCGAGAGGGAGCAGTGCGAGTGTGAGTCTGAGAGGGAGCAGTGCGAGAGTGAGTCTGAGATGGAGCAGTGCGAGAGTGAGTCTGAGATAGCTGAGTGAGAGTGAGTGTGAGAGGGAGCAGCGCCAGAGTGAGTGTGAGAGGGAGCAGTGCGAGAGTGAGTGTGAGAGGGAGCAGCGCGAGAGTGAGTGTGAGAGGGAGCAGCGCGAGAGTGAGTGTGAGAGGGAGCAGCGCCAGAGTGTGTGTGAGAGGGAGCAGTGCGAGAGTGAGTCTGAGAGGGAGCAGCGCGAGAGTGAGTCTGAGAGGGAGCAGTGCGAGAGTGAGTGTGAGAGGAAGCAGTGGGAGAGTGAGTCTGAATAGTAGTGTGACAGTGAGTGTGAAAGGAAGCAGTGTGAGATTGAGTGTGAGAGGGAGCACTGTGAGAGTGAGTCTGAGAGGGTGCAGTGAGAGGGTGAGTGTTTGAGGGAGCAGTGTGAAAGTAAGTGTGACAGGGAGCAGCACGAGAGTGATTCTGAGAGGGAGCTTTGCGAGAATGAGTCTGAGAGGGAGCAGTACGAGAGTGAGTCTGAGAGGGAGCAGTGCGAGAGTGAGTGTGAGAGGGAGCAGTGTGAGAGTAAGTCTGAGAGGGAGCAGTGTGAGAGTGAGTGTGAGAGGGAGCAGTGCGAGAGAGAGTGTGAGAGGGAGCAGTGCGAGAGTGTGTCTAAGAGGGAGCAGTGTGACAGTGAGTGTGAGAGGGAGAAGTGCGAGAGTGAGTGTGAGAGAGAGCAGTGCGAGAGAGAGTCTGAGAGGGAGCAGTGCGAGATTAGGTGTGAGAGGGAGCAGTGCGAGAGTGAGTCTAAGAGGGAGGAGCGTGAGAGTGAGTCTGAGAGGGAGCACTGCGAGATTTAGTGTGAGAGGGAGCAGTGGGAGAGTGACTCTGAGAGAGCAGAGTGAGAGTGAGTGTGAGAGGGAGCAGCGCCAGAGTGAGTGTGAGAGGGAGCAGCGCGAGAGTGAGTGTGAGAGGGAGCAGCGCGAGAGTGAGTCTGAGAGGGAGCAGTGTGAGAGTGAGCGTGAGAGGGATCAGTGCGAGGCTGAGTGTGAGAGGGAGCAGTGGGAGAGTCAGTGTGAGAGGGAACAGTGCGAGAGTGAGTGTGAGAGGGAGCAGTGCGAGAATGAGTGTGAGAGGGAGCAGTGCGAGAGTGAGTGAGAGAGGAAGCAGTGCGAGAGTGAGTATTAGAGGGAGCAGTGCGAGAGTGAGTATGAGAGGGAGCAGTGGGAGAGTGAGTCTGAGAGAGCAGTGTGAGAGTGAGTGTGAGAGGGAGCAGTGAGAGAGTGAGTGTGTGAGGGAGCAGTGTGAAAGCAAGTGTGACAGGGAGCAGCGCGAGAGTAAGTCTGAGAGGGAGCTTTGCGAGAATGAGTCTGAGAGGGAGCAGTGCGAGAGTGAGTCTGAGAGGGAGCAGTGCGAGCGTGAGTGTGAGAGGGAGCAGTGTGAGAGTAAGTCTGAGAGGGAGCAGTGTGAGAGTGAGTGTGAGAGGGAGCAGTGGGAGAGAGAGTGTGAGAGGGAGCAGTGCGAGAGTGTGTCTAATAGGGAGCAGTGCGAGAGTGAGTGTGAGAGGGAGCAGTGCGAGAGTGAGTGTGAGAGTGAGCAGTGGGAGAGTGAATCTGAGAGGGAGCAGTGCGAGAGTGAGTGCGAGAGGGAGCAGTGCGAGAGTGAGTGTGAGAGGGAGCAGTGCGAGAGTGAGTCTGAGAGGGAGCAGTGAGAGAGTGAGACGGAGCGGGAGTAGTGCGAGAGTGAGACGGAGAGGGATTAGTGCGAGAGTGAGTCTGAGAGGCAGCAGCGCGAGAGTGATTCTGAGAGGGAGCAGTGCGAGAGTGAGTGTGAGAGGGAGCAGTGCGAGAGTGAATCTGAGAGTGAGCTGTGGGAGAGTGATTCTGAGAGGGAGCAGTGCGAGTGTGAGTCTGAGAGGGAGCAGTGCGAGCGTGAGTGTGAGAGGGAGCAGTGTGAGAGTGAGTGTGAGAGGGCGCAGTGCGAGAGTGAGTGTGAGAGGGCGCAGTGCGAGAGTGAGTGTGAGAGGCAGCAGTGCGAGAGTGAGTGTGAGAGGGAGCAGTGCGAGAGTGAGTCTGAGAGGGAGCAGTGCGAGAGTGAGTCTAAGAGGGAGCAGCGCGAGAGTGAGTGTGAGAGGGAGCAATGGGAGAGTGACTCTGAGAGAGCAGAGTGAGAGTGAGTGTGAGAGGGAGCAGTGCGAGAGAGAGTCAGAGAGGAAGCCGCGCGCGAGTGAGTCTGAGACGGCGGAGTGTGAGAGTGATTCTGAGCGGGAGCAGTTTGAGAGCGAGTCTGAGAGGGACCAGTGTGAGAGTGAGTCTGAGAGGGAGCAGTGAGAGAGTGAGTGTGAGAGGGAGCAGTGGGAGAGTGAATCTGAGAGGGAGTAGTGCGAGAGTGAGTCTGAGAGGGAGCAGTGCGAGAGTGAGCCTAAGAGGGAGTAGCGCGAGAGTGAGTGTGAGAGGGAGGAGCGTGCGAGTGAGTCTGAGAGGGAGCACTGCGAGATTGAGTGTGAGAGGGAGCAATGGGAGAGTGACTCTGAGAGAGCAGAGTGAGAGTGAGTGTGAGAGGGAGCAGTGCGAGAGTGAGTGTGAGAGGGAGCAGTGCGAGAGTGAGTGTGAGAGGAAGCAGTGCAAGAGTGAGTGTGAGAGGGAGTAGTGCGAGAGTGAGTATGAGAGGGAGCAGTGCGAGAGTGAGTGTGAGAGGGAGCAGTGCGAGAGTGAGTGTGAGAGGAAGCAGTGCGAGAGTGAGTGTGAGTGGGAGAAGTGCGAGAGTGACTATGAGAGGGTGCAGTGCGAGAGAGAGTCTGAAAGGGAGTCGTGCGAGAGTGAGGCTGAGAGGGAGCAGTGCGAGAATGAGTGTGAGAGGGAGCAGTGCGAGAGTGAGTCTGAGAGGGAGCAGTGTGAGAGTGAGTGTGTGAGGGAGCAGTGCGAGAGTGAGTGTGTGAGGGAGCAGTGCGAGAGTGAGTGTGAGAGGGAGCAGTGTGAGAGTGAGTGTGTGAGGGAGCAGTGCGAGAGTGAGTGTGAAAGGGAGCAGTGCGCAAGTGACTCTGAGAGGGAGCAGTGGGAGAGTGAGTCTGAGAGGGAGCAGTGCGAGAGTGAGTGTGTGAGGGAGCAGCGCGAGAGTGAGTCTGAGAGGGAGCAGTGTGAGACTGATTGTGAGAGGGAGCAGTGGGAGAGTGAGTGTGAGAGGGAGCAGTGCGAGAGTGAGTGTGAGAGGGAGAAGTGCGAGAGAGAGACTGAGAGGGAGCAGTGCGAGAGTGAGTGTGAGAGGGAGCAGTGTGAGAGTGAGTCTGAGCGGGAGCAGTTTGAGAGCGAGTCTGAGAGGGACCAGTGTGAGAGTGAGTCTGAGAGGGACCAGTGTGAGAGTGAGTCTGGGAGGGAGCAGGGTGCGAGAGTGAGTGTGAGAGGGAGCAGTGCGAGAGTGAATCTGAGAGGGAGCAGTGCGAGAGTGAGTCTAAGAGGGAGCAGCGCGAGAGTGAGTGTGAGAGGGAGCAGCGCGAGAGAGTCTAAGAGGGAGCAACGCGAGAGTGAGTGTGAGAGGGAGGAGCGTGAGAGTGAGTGTGAGAGGGAGCAGCGCGAGAGTGAGTCTGAGAGGGAGCAGTGTGAGAGTGAGTGTGAGAGGGGGCAGTGGGAGAGTGAGTCTGAAAAGTAGTGTGACAGTGAGTGTGAAAGGAAGCATTGTGAGAGTGAGTGTGAGAGAGAGAAGTGTGAGAGTGAGTGTGAGAGGGAGGATAGCGAGAGAGAGTCTGAGAGGGAGCAGTGTGAGAGAGAGTCTGAGATAGAGCAGTGAGATAGTGAGTGTGTGAGGGAGCAGTGTGAAAGTAAGTGTGACAGGGAGCAGTGTGAGAGTGAGTCTGAGAGGGAGCAGTGCGAGAGTGAGTCTGAGAGGGAGCAGTGCGAGAGTGTGTCTAAGAGGGAGCAGTGCGACAGTGAGTGTGAGAGAGAGAAGTGCGAGAGTGAGTGTGAGAGGGAGCAGTGCGAGAGTGAGTGTGAGACGGAGCAGTGTGACAGTGAGTGTGAGAGAGAGAAGTGCGAGAGTGAGTGTGAGAGGGAGAAGTGCGAGAGTGAGTGTGAGAGGGAGCAGTGCGAGAGTGAGTGTGAGAGGGAGCAGTGCGAGAGAGAGTGTGAAAGAGAGAAGTGCGAGAGTAAGTGTGAGAGGGAGCAGTGCGAGAGTGAGTGTGAGAGGGAGCAGTGCGAGAGTGAGTGTGAGAGGGTGCAGTGGGAGAGTGAGTCTGCGAGGGAGCAGTGGGAGAGTGAGTCTGAGAGGGAGCAGTGGGAGAGTGAGTCTGAGAGGGAGCTGTTTGAGAATGAGTCTGAGAGGGAGCAGTCCGAGAGTGAGTGTGAAAGGGAGCAGTGCGAGTGTGAGTCTGAGAGGGAGCAGTGCGAGAGTGAGTCTGAGAGGGAGCAGGCGAGAGTGAGTGTGAGAGGGAGCAGTGCGAGAGTGAGTCTGAGAGGGAGCAGTGTGAGAGTGAGCCTGAGAGGGAGCAGTGCGAGAGTGAGTGTGAGAGGGAGCAGTGCGAGTGTGAGTCTGAGAAGGAGCAGTGCGAGAGTGAGTCTGAGATGGAGCAGTGCGAGAGTGAGTCTGAGAGGGAGCAGTGCGAGAGTGAGTCTGAGATAGCTGAGTGAAAGTGAGTGTGAGAGGGAGCAGCGCCAGAGTGAGTGTGAGAGGGAGCAGCGCGAGAGTGAGTGTGAGAGGGAGCAGCGCGAGAGTGAGTCTGAGAGGGAGCAGTGCGAGACTGAGCGTGAGAGGCAGCAGTGCGAGAGTGAGTCTGAGAGGGAGCAGTGCGAGAGTGAGTCTGAGAGGGAGCAGTGCGAGAGAGAGTCTGAGAGGGAGCAGTGCGAGAGTGAGTGTGAGAGGAAGCAGTGGGAGAGTGAGTCTGAATAGTAGTGTGAAAGTGAGTGTGAAAGGAAGCAGTGTGAGATTGAGTGTGAGAGGGAGCACTGTGAGAGTGAGTCTGAGAGGGTGCAGTGAGAGAGTGAGTGTGTGAGGGAGCAGTGTGAAAGTAAGTGTGACAGGGAGCAGTGCGAGAGTGATTCTGAGAGGGAGCTTTGCGAGAATGAGTCTGAGAGGGAGCAGTACGAGAGTGAGTCTGAGAGGGAGCAGTGCGAGAGTGAGTGTGAGAGGGAGCAGTGTGAGAGTAAGTCTGAGAGGGAGCAGTGTGAGAGTGAGTGTGAGAGGGAGCAGTGCGAGAGTGAGTCTGAGAGGGAGCAGTGTGAGAGTGAGTGTGAGAGGGAGCAGTGCGAGAGAGAGTGTGAGAGGGAGCAGTGCGAGAGTGTGTCTAAGAGGGAGCAGTGTGACAGTGAGTGTGAGAGGGAGAAGTGCGAGAGTGAGTGTGAGAGGGAGCAGTGCGAGAGTGAGTCTAAGAGGGAGCAGCGCGAGAGTGACTGTGAGAGGGAGGAGCGTGTGAGTGAGTCTGAGAGGGAGCAGTGCGAGAGTGAGTCTGAGAGGGAGCAGTGTGAGAGTGATTGTGAGAGGGAGCAATGGGAGAGTGAGTCTGAGACGGAGCAGTGTGAGAGTGAGTGTGAGAGTGAGCAGTGTGTGGGTGAGTGTGAAAGTTAGCAGTGTGAGAGTGATTGTGAGAGGGAGCAATGGGAGAGTGAGTCTGAGACGGAACAGTGCCAGAGTGAGTGTGAGAGGGAGCAGTGCGATTGTGAGTCTGAGAGGGAGCAGTGCGAGAGTGAGTCTGAGAGGGAGCATTGCGAGAGTGAGTCTGAGAGAGCTGGGTGAGAGTGAGTGTGAGAGGGTGCAGCGCCAGAGTGAGTGTGAGAGGGAGCAGCGCGAGAGTGAGTGTGAGAGGGAGCAGCGCGAGAGTGAGTGTGAAAGGAAGCAGTGTGAGAATGAGTCTGAGAGGGATCAGTGTGAGAGTGAGTGTGAGAGGGAGGAGAGCAAAAGAGAGTCTGAGAGGGAGGAGTGTGAGAGTGAGTCTGAGAGGGAGCAGTGAGAGAGTGAATGTGTGAGGGAGTAGTGTGAAAGTAAGTGAGACAGGGAGCAGCGCGAGAGTGAGTCTGAGAGGGAGCAGTGCGAGAGTGAGTGTGAGTGGGAGCAGTGTGAGAGTAAGTCTGAGAGGGAGCAGTGTGAGAGTGAGTGTGAGAGGGAGCAGTGCGCTAGAGATTGTGAGAGGGAGCTGTGCGAGAGTGTCTCTAAGAGGGAGCAGTGTGACAGTGAGTGTGAGAGGGAGCAGTGCGAAAGAGAGTCTGAGAGGGAGCAGTGCGAGAGTGAGTGTGAGAGGGTGCAGTGCGAGAGTGAGTGTGAGAGGGAGCAGTGCGAGAGTGAGTGTGAGAGGGAGCAGTGCGAGAGTGAGTGTGAGAGGGAGAAGTGCGAGAGTGAGTCTGAGAGGGAGCAGTGTGAGAGTGAGCGTGAGAGGGATCAGTGCGAGGCTGAGTGTGAGAGGGAGCAGTGCGAGAATGAGTGTGAGAGGGAGCAGTGCGAGAGTGAGTGAGAGAGGAAGCAGTGCGAGAGTGAGTATTAGAGGGAGCAGTGCGAGAGTGAGTGTGAGAGGGAGCAGTGGGAGAGTGAGTCTGAGAGAGCAGTGTGAGAGTGAGTGTGAGAGGGAGCAGTGAGAGAGTGAGTGTGTGAGGGAGCAGTGTGAAAGCAAGTGTGACAGGGAGCAGCGCGAGAGTAAGTCTGAGAGGGAGCTTTGCGAGAATGAGTCTGAGAGGGAGCAGTGCGAGAGTGAGTCTGAGAGGGAGCAGTGCGAGCGTGAGTGTGAGAGGGAGCAGTGTGAGAGTAAGTCTGAGAGGGAGCAGTGTGAGAGTGAGTGTGAGAGGGAGCAGTGGGAGAGAGAGTGTGAGAGGGAGCAGTGCGAGAGTATGTCTAATAGGGAGCAGTGCGAGAGTGAGTGTGAGAGGGAGCAGTGCGAGCGTGAGTGTGAGAGTGAGCAGTGGGAGAGTGAATCTGAGAGGGAGCAGTGCGAGAGTGAGTGCGAGAGGGAGCAGTGCGAGAGTGAGTGTGAGAGGGAGCAGTGCGAGAGTGAGTCTGAGAGGGAGCAGTGAGAGAGTGAGACGGAGCGGGAGTAGTGCGAGAGTGAGACGGAGAGGGATTAGTGCGAGAGTGAGTCTGAGAGGCAGCAGCGCGAGGGTGATTCTGAGAGGGAGCAGTGCGAGAGTGAGTGTGAGAGGGAGCAGTGCGAGAGTGAATCTGAGAGTGAGCTGTGGGAGAGTGATTCTGAGAGGGAGCAGTGCGAGTGTGAGTCTGAGAGGGAGCAGTGCGAGCGTGAGTGTGAGAGGGAGCAGTGTGAGAGTGAGTGTGAGAGGGCGCAGTGCGAGAGTGAGTGTGAGAGGGCGCAGTGCGAGAGTGAGTGTGAGAGGCAGCAGTGCGAGAGTGAGTGTGAGAGGGAGCAGTGCGAGAGTGAGTCTGAGAGGGAGCAGTGCGAGAGTGAGTCTAAGAGGGAGCAGCGCGAGAGTGAGTGTGAGAGGGAGCAATGGGAGAGTGACTCTGAGAGAGCAGAGTGAGAGTGAGTGTGAGAGGGAGCAGTGCGAGAGAGAGTCAGAGAGGAAGCCGCGCGCGAGTGAGTCTGAGACGGCGGAGTGTGAGAGTGATTCTGAGCGGGAGCAGTTTGAGAGCGAGTCTGAGAGGGACCAGTGTGAGAGTGAGTCTGAGAGGGAGCAGTGAGAGAGTGAGTGTGAGAGGGAGCAGTGGGAGAGTGAATCTGAGAGGGAGTAGTGCGAGAGTGAGTCTGAGAGGGAGCAGTGCGAGAGTGAGCCTAAGAGGGAGTAGCGCGAGAGTGAGTGTGAGAGGGAGCAGTGCGAGAGTGAGTGTGAGAGGAAGCAATGGGAGAGTGACTCTGAGAGAGCAGAGTGAGAGTGAGTGTGAGAGGGAGCAGTGCGAGAGTGAGTGTGAGAGGGAGCAGTGCGAGAGTGAGTGTGAGAGGAAGCAGTGCAAGAGTGAGTGTGAGAGGAAGCAGTGCAAGAGTGAGTGTGAGAGGGAGCAGTGCGAGAGTGAGTGTGAGAGGGAGCAGTGCGAGAGTGAGTGTGAGAGGAAGCAGTGCGAGAGTGAGTGTGAGTGGGAGAAGTGCGAGAGTGACTATGAGAGGGTGCAGTGCGAGAGAGAGTCTGAAAGGGAGTCGTGCGAGAGTGAGGCTGAGAGGGAGCAGTGCGAGAATGAGTGTGAGAGGGAGCAGTGCGAGAGTGAGTCTGAGAGGGAGCAGTGTGAGAGTGAGTGTGTGAGGGAGCAGTGCGAGAGTGAGTGTGTGAGGGAGCAGTGCGAGAGTGAGTGTGAGAGGGAGCAGTGTGAGAGTGAGTGTGTGAGGGAGCAGTGCGAGAGTGAGTGTGAAAGGGAGCAGTGCGCAAGTGACTCTGAGAGGGAGCAGTGGGAGAGTGAGTCTGAGAGGGAGCAGTGCGAGAGTGAGTGTGTGAGGGAGCAGCGCGAGAGTGAGTCTGAGAGGGAGCAGTGTGAGACTGATTGTGAGAGGGAGCAGTGGGAGAGTGAGTGTGAGAGGGAGCAGTGCGAGAGTGAGTGTGAGAGGGAGAAGTGCGAGAGAGAGACTGAGAGGGAGCAGTGCGAGAGTGAGTGTGAGAGGGAGCAGTGTGAGAGTGAGTCTGAGCGGGAGCAGTTTGAGAGCGAGTCTGAGAGGGACCAGTGTGAGAGTGAGTCTGAGAGGGACCAGTGTGAGAGTGAGTCTGGGAGGGAGCAGGGTGCGAGAGTGAGTGTGAGAGGGAGCAGTGCGAGAGTGA
This sequence comes from Cetorhinus maximus, assembly GCF_964194155.1. Classification (NCBI taxonomy): domain Eukaryota; kingdom Metazoa; phylum Chordata; class Chondrichthyes; order Lamniformes; family Cetorhinidae; genus Cetorhinus; species Cetorhinus maximus. The sequence continues at coordinate 26,807,400 of NC_135887.1, read as the reverse complement.
ATCTGAGAGGGAGCAGTGCGAGAGTGAGTCTAAGAGGGAGCAGCGCGAGAGTGAGTGTGAGAGGGAGCAGCGCGAGAGAGTCTAAGAGGGAGCAACGCGAGAGTGAGTGTGAGAGGGAGGAGCGTGAGAGTGAGTGTGAGAGGGAGCAGCGCGAGAGTGAGTCTGAGAGGGAGCAGTGTGAGAGTGAGTGTGAGAGGGGGCAGTGGGAGAGTGAGTCTGAAAAGTAGTGTGACAGTGAGTGTGAAAGGAAGCATTGTGAGAGTGAGTGTGAGAGAGAGAAGTGTGAGAGTGAGTGTGACAGGGAGGATAGCGAGAGAGAGTCTGAGAGGGAGCAGTGTGAGAGAGAGTCTGAGATAGAGCAGTGAGATAGTGAGTGTGTGAGGGAGCAGTGTGAAAGTAAGTGTGACAGGGAGCAGTGTGAGAGTGAGTCTGAGAGGGAGCTGTGCGAGAGTGAGTCTGAGAGGGAGCAGTGCGAGAGTGTGTCTAAGAGGGAGCAGTGCGACAGTGAGTGTGAGAGAGAGAAGTGCGAGAGTGAGTGTGAGAGGGAGCAGTGCGAGAGTGAGTGTGAGAGGGAGCAGTGTGACAGTGAGTGTGAGAGAGAGAAGTGCGAGAGTGAGTGTTAGAGGGAGAAGTGCGAGAGTGAGTGTGAGAGGGAGCAGTGCGAGAGTGAGTGTGAGAGGGAGCAGTGCGAGAGAGAGTGTGAAAGAGAGAAGTGCGAGAGTAAGTGTGAGAGGGAGCAGTGCGAGAGTGAGTGTGAGAGGGAGCAGTGCGAGAGTGAGTGTGAGAGGGTGCAGTGGGAGAGTGAGTCTGCGAGGGAGCAGTGGGAGAGTGAGTCTGAGAGGGAGCAGTGGGAGAGTGAGTCTGAGAGGGAGCTGTTTGAGAATGAGTCTGAGAGGGAGCAGTCCGAGAGTGAGTGTGAAAGGGAGCAGTGCGAGTGTGAGTCTGAGAGGGAGCAGTGCGAGAGTGAGTCTGAGAGGGAGCAGGCGAGAGTGAGTGTGAGAGGGAGCAGTGCGAGAGTGAGTCTGAGAGGGAGCAGTGTGAGAGTGAGCCTGAGAGGGAGCAGTGCGAGAGTGAGTGTGAGAGGGAGCAGTGCGAGCGTGAGTCTGAGAAGGAGCAGTGCGAGAGTGAGTCTGAGATGGAGCAGTGCGAGAGTGAGTCTGAGAGGGAGCAGTGCGAGAGTGAGTCTGAGATAGCTGAGTGAAAGTGAGTGTGAGAGGGAGCAGCGCCAGAGTGAGTGTGAGAGGGAGCAGCGCGAGAGTGAGTGTGAGAGGGAGCAGCGCGAGAGTGAGTCTGAGAGGGAGCAGTGCGAGACTGAGCGTGAGAGGCAGCAGTGCGAGAGTGAGTCTGAGAGGGAGCAGTGCGAGAGTGAGTCTGAGAGGGAGCAGTGCGAGAGAGAGTCTGAGAGGGAGCAGTGCGAGAGTGAGTGTGAGAGGAAGCAGTGGGAGAGTGAGTCTGAATAGTAGTGTGAAAGTGAGTGTGAAAGGAAGCAGTGTGAGATTGAGTGTGAGAGGGAGCACTGTGAGAGTGAGTCTGAGAGGGTGCAGTGAGAGAGTGAGTGTGTGAGGGAGCAGTGTGAAAGTAAGTGTGACAGGGAGCAGTGCGAGAGTGATTCTGAGAGGGAGCTTTGCGAGAATGAGTCTGAGAGGGAGCAGTACGAGAGTGAGTCTGAGAGGGAGCAGTGCGAGAGTGAGTGTGAGAGGGAGCAGTGTGAGAGTAAGTCTGAGAGGGAGCAGTGTGAGAGTGAGTGTGAGAGGGAGCAGTGCGAGAGTGAGTCTGAGAGGGAGCAGTGTGAGAGTGAGTGTGAGAGGGAGCAGTGCGAGAGAGAGTGTGAGAGGGAGCAGTGCGAGAGTGTGTCTAAGAGGGAGCAGTGTGACAGTGAGTGTGAGAGGGAGAAGTGCGAGAGTGAGTGTGAGAGGGAGCAGTGCGAGAGTGAGTCTAAGAGGGAGCAGCGCGAGAGTGACTGTGAGAGGGAGGAGCGTGTGAGTGAGTCTGAGAGGGAGCAGTGCGAGAGTGAGTCTGAGAGGGAGCAGTGTGAGAGTGATTGTGAGAGGGAGCAATGGGAGAGTGAGTCTGAGACGGAGCAGTGTGAGAGTGAGTGTGAGAGTGAGCAGTGTGTGGGTGAGTGTGAAAGTTAGCAGTGTGAGAGTGATTGTGAGAGGGAGCAATGGGAGAGTGAGTCTGAGACGGAACAGTGCCAGAGTGAGTGTGAGAGGGAGCAGTGCGATTGTGAGTCTGAGAGGGAGCAGTGCGAGAGTGAGTCTGAGAGGGAGCATTGCGAGAGTGAGTCTGAGAGAGCTGAGTGAGAGTGAGTGTGAGAGGGTGCAGCGCCAGAGTGAGTGTGAGAGGGAGCAGCGCGAGAGTGAGTGTGAGAGGGAGCAGCGCGAGAGTGAGTGTGAAAGGAAGCAGTGTGAGAATGAGTCTGAGAGGGATCAGTGTGAGAGTGAGTGTGAGAGGGAGGAGAGCAAAAGAGAGTCTGAGAGGGAGCAGTGTGAGAGTAAGTCTGAGAGGGAGCAGTGTGAGAGTGAGTGTGAGAGGGAGCAGTGCGCGAGAGATTGTGAGAGGGAGCTGTGCGAGAGTGTCTCTAAGAGGGAGCAGTGTGACAGTGAGTGTGAGAGGGAGCAGTGCGAGAGTGAGTGTGAGAGGGAGCAGTGCGAAAGAGAGTCTGAGAGGGAGCAGTGCGAGAGTGAGTGTGAGAGGGTGCAGTGCGAGAGTGAGTGTGAGAGGGAGCAGTGCGAGAGTGAGTGTGAGAGGGAGCAGTGCGAGAGTGAGTGTGAGAGGGAGCAGCGCGAGAGTGAGTCTGAGAGGGAGCAGTGTGAGAGTGAGTGTGAGAGGGGGCAGTGGGAGAGTGAGTCTGAAAAGTAGTGTGACAGTGAGTGTGAAAGGAAGCATTGTGAGAGTGAGTGTGAGAGAGAGAAGTGTGAGAGTGAGTGTGAGAGGGAGGATAGCGAGAGAGAGTCTGAGAGGGAGCAGTGTGAGAGAGAGTCTGAGATAGAGCAGTGAGATAGTGAGTGTGTGAGGGAGCAGTGTGAAAGTAAGTGTGACAGGGAGCAGTGTGAGAGTGAGTCTGAGAGGGAGCAGTGCGAGAGTGAGTCTGAGAGGGAGCAGTGCGAGAGTGTGTCTAAGAGGGAGCAGTGTGACAGTGAGTGTGAGAGAGAGAAGTGCGAGAGTGAGTGTGAGAGGCAGCAGTGCGAGAGTGAGTGTGAGAGGGAGCAGTGTGACAGTGAGTGTGAGAGAGAGAAGTGCGAGAGTGAGAGTGAGAGGGAGAAGTGCGAGAGTGAGTGTGAGAGGGAGCAGTGCGAGAGTGAGTGTGAGAGGGAGCAGTGCGAGAGAGAGTGTGAGAGGGAGCAGTGCGAGAGAGAGTGTGAAAGAGAGAAGTGCGAGAGTGAGTGTGAGAGGGAGCAGTGCGAGAGTGAGTGTGAGAGGGAGCAGTGCGAGAGTGAGTGTGAGAGGGTGCAGTGGGAGAGTGAGTCTGCGAGGGAGCAGTGGGAGAGTGAGTCTGAGAGGGAGCAGTGGGAGAGTGAGTCTGAGAGGGAGCTGTTTGAGAATGAGTCTGAGAGGGAGCAGTCCGAGAGTGAGTGTGAAAGGGAGCAGTGCGAGTGTGAGTCTGAGAGGGAGCAGTGCGAGAGTGAGTCTGAGAGGGAGCAGGCGAGAGTGAGTGTGAGAGGGAGCAGTGCGAGAGTGAGTCTGAGAGGGAGCAGTGCGAGAGTGAGCCTGAGAGGGAGCAGTGCGAGAGTGAGTGTGAGAGGGAGCAGTGCGAGTGTGAGTCTGAGAGGGAGCAGTGCGAGAGTGAGTCTGAGATGGAGCAGTGCGAGAGTGAGTCTGAGAGGGAGCAGTGCGAGAGTGAGTCTGAGATAGCTGAGTGAAAGTGAGTGTGAGAGGGAGCAGCGCCAGAGTGAGTGTGAGAGGGAGCAGCGCGAGAGTGAGTGTGAGAGGGAGCAGCGCGAGAGTGATCTGAGAGGGAGCAGTGCGAGACTGAGCGTGAGAGGCAGCAGTGCGAGAGTGAGTCTGAGAGGGAGCAGTGCGAGAGTGAGTCTGAGAGGGAGCAGTGCGAGAGAGAGTCTGAGAGGGAGCAGTGCGAGAGTGAGTGTGAGAGGATGCAGTGGGAGAGTGAGTCTGAATAGTAGTGTGACAGTGAGTGTGAAAGGAAGCAGTGTGAGATTGAGTGTGAGAGGGAGCACTGTGAGAGTGAGTCTGAGAGGGTGCAGTGAGAGAGTGAGTGTGTGAGGGAGCAGTGTGAAAGTAAGTGTGACAGGGAGCAGTGCGAGAGTGATTCTGAGAGGGAGCTTTGCGAGAATGAGTCTGAGAGGGAGCAGTACGAGAGTGAGTCTGAGAGGGAGCAGTGCGAGAGTGAGTGTGAGAGGGAGCAGTGTGAGAGTAAGTCTGAGAGGGAGCAGTGTGAGAGTGAGTGTGAGAGGGAGCAGTGCGAGAGTGAGTCTGAGAGGGAGCAGTGTGAGAGTGAGTGTGAGAGGGAGCAGTGCGAGAGAGAGTGTGAGAGGGAGCAGTGCGAGAGTGTGTCTAAGAGGGAGCAGTGTGACAGTGAGTGTGAGAGGGAGAAGTGCGAGAGTGAGTGTGAGAGGGAGCAGTGCGAGAGTGAGTCTGAGAGGGAGCAGTGTGCGAATGACTGTGAGAGGGAGCAGTATGAGAGTGAGTGTGAGAGGGAGCAGTGTGAGAGTGATTGTGAGAGGGAGCAATGGGAGAGTGAGTCTGAGACAGAGCAGTGTGAGAGTGAGTGTGAGAGTGAGCAGTGTGTGGGTGAGTGTGAAAGTTAGCAGTGTGAGAGTGATTGTGAGAGGGAGCAATGGGAGAGTGAGTCTGAGACGGAACAGTGTGAGAGTGAGTGTGAGAGTGATCAGTGTGTGGGTGAGTGTGAAAGTTAGCAGTGTGAGAGTGAGTCTGAGAGGGAGAAGTGCGAGAGTGAGTCTGAGAGAGCAGTTTGAGAGTGAGTCTGAGAGGGAGCAGTGCGAGAGTGAGTGTGAGCGTGAGCAGTGCGAGAGTGAGTCTGAGAGGGAGCAGTGGGAGAGTGAGTCTGAGAGAGAGCAGTTTGAGAGTGAGTCTGAGAGGGAGCAGTGCGAGAGTGAGTGTGAGAGGGAGCAGTGCGAGAGTGAGTCTGAGAGGGAGCAGTGCGAGAGTGAGTCTGATAGGGAGCAGTGCGAGAGTGAGTGTGAGAGGGAGCAGTGCGAGTGTGAGTCTGAGAGGGAGCAGTGCGAGTGTGAGTCTGAGAGGGAGCAGTGCGAGAGTGAGTCTGAGAGGGAGCATTGCGAGAGTGAGTCTGAGAGAGCTGAGTGAGAGTGAGTGTGAGAGGGTGCAGCGCCAGAGTGAGTGTGAGAGGGAGCAGCGCGAGAGTGAGTGTGAAAGGAAGCAGTGTGAGAATGAGTCTGAGAGGGATCAGTGTGAGAGTGAGTGTGAGAGGGAGGAGAGCAAAAGAGAGTCTGAGAGGGAGCAGTGTGAGAGTGAGTCTGAGAGGGAGCAGTGAGAGAGTGAATGTGTGAGGGAGTAGTGTGAAAGTAAGTGAGACAGGGAGCAGCGCGAGAGTGAGTCTGAGAGGGAGCAGTGCGAGAGTGAGTGTGAGTGGGAGCAGTGTGAGAGTAAGTCTGAGAGGGAGCAGTGTGAGAGTGAGTGTGAGAGGGAGCAGTGCGCGAGAGATTGTGAGAGAGAGCTGTGCGAGAGTGTCTCTAAGAGGGAGCAGTGTGACAGTGAGTGTGAGAGGGAGCAGTGCGAGAGTGAGTGTGAGAGGGAGCAGTGCGAGAGAGATTCTGAGAGGGAGCAGTGCGAGAGTGAGTGTGAGAGGGAGCAGCGCGAGAGAGTCTAAGAGGGAGCAACGTGAGAGTGAGTGTGAGAGGGAGGAGCGTGAGAGTGAGTGTGAGAGGGAGCAGCGCGAGAGTGAGTCTGAGAGGGAGCAGTGTGAGAGTGAGTGTGAGAGGGGGCAGTGGGAGAGTGAGTCTGAAAAGTAGTGTGACAGTGAGTGTGAAAGGAAGCATTGTGAGAGTGAGTGTGAGAGAGAGAAGTGTGAGAGTGAGTGTGAGAGGGAGGATAGCGAGAGAGAGTCTGAGAGGGAGCAGTGTGAGAGAGAGTCTGAGATAGAGCAGTGAGATAGTGAGTGTGTGAGGGAGCAGTGTGAAAGTAAGTGTGACAGGGAGCAGCGCGAGAGTGAGTGTGAGAGGGAGCAGTGCGAGAGTGAGTGTGAGAGGGAGCAGTGCGAGAGTGAGTGTGAGAGGGAGCACTGCGAGAGTGAGTGTGAAAGGGAGGAGTGCGAGTGTGAGTCTGAGAGGGAGCAGTGCGAGAGTGAGTCTGAGAGGGAGCAGTGCGAGAGTGAGTCTGAGAGGGAGCAGGCGAGAGTGAGTGTGAGAGGGAGCAGTGCGAGAGTGAGTCTGAGAGGGAGCTGTGGGAGAGTGAATCTGAGAGGGAGCAGTGCGAGAGTGAGTGTGAGAGGAAGCAGTGCGAGAGTGAGTGTGAGAGGGAGCAGTGTGAGTGTGAGTCTGAAAGGGAGCAGTGCGAGAGTGAGTGTGAGAGGGAGCAGTGCGAGTGTGAGTCTGAGAGGGAGCAGTGCGAGAGTGAGTCTGAAAGGGAGCAGTGCGAGAGTGAGTGTGAGAGGGAGCAGTGCGAGAGTGAGTCTGAGATGGAGCAGTGCGAGAGTGAGTCTGAGATGGAGCAGTGCGAGAGTGAGTCTGAGATAGCTGAGTGAGAGTGAGTGTGAGAGGGAGCAGCGCCAGAGTGAGTGTGAGAGGGAGCAGCGCGAGAGTGAGTGTGAGAGGGAGCAGCGCCAGAGTGAGTGTGAGAGGGAGCAGTGCGAGAGTGAGTGTGAGAGTGAGCAGTGCGAGAGTGAGTGTGAAATGGAGCAGTGCGAGTGTGAGTCTGAGAGGGAGCCGTGTGAGAGTGAGTCTGAGAGGGATCAGTGCGAGAGTGAGTCTGAGAGGGAGCAGCGCGAGAGTGATTCTGAGAGGGAGCAGTGCGAGACTGAGCGTGAGAGGGAGCAGTGCGAGAGTGAGTCTGAGAGGGAGCATTGCGAGAGTGAGTGTGAGAGGAAGCAGTGGGAGAGTGAGTCTGAATAGTAGTGTGACAGTGAGTGTGAAAGGAAGCAGTGTGAGATTGAGTGTGAGAGGGAGCACTGTCAGAGTGAGTCTGAGAGGGAGCAGTGCGAGAGTGAGTGTGAGAGGGAGCAGTGTGAGAGTGAGACTGAGAGGGAGCAGCGCGAGTGAGTCTAAGAGGGAGCAGTGGGAGAGTGAGTCTGAGAGGGAGCAGTGCGAGAGTGAGTGTGAGAGGGAGCAGTGCGAGAGTGACTCTGAGAGGGAGCAGTGTGAGAGTGAGTGTGAGAGGGAGCAGTGCGAGAGTGAGTCTGAGAGGGAGCAGCGCGAGAGTGAGTGTGAGAGGGAGCAGTGCGAGAGTGACTCTGAGAGGGAGCAGTGCGAGAGTGAGTGCGAGAGGGAGCAGTGCGAGCGTGAGTGTGAGAGGGAGCAGTGTGAGAGTAAGTCTGAGAGGGAGCAGTGCGAGAGTGACTCTGAGAGGGAGCAGCGCGAGTGAGTCTAAGAGGGAGCAGTGGGAGAGTGAGTCTGAGAGGGAGCAGTGCGAGAGTGAGTGTGAGAGGGAGCAGTGCGAGAGTGACTCTGAGAGGGAGCAGTGCGAGACTGAGTGTGAGAGGGAGCAGTGCGAGAGTGAGTCTGAGAGGGAGCAGCGCGAGAGTGAGTGTGAGACGGAGCAGTGCGAGAGTGACTCTGAGAGGGAGCAGTGCGAGAGTGAGTGTGAGAGGGAGCAGTGCGAGAGTGACTCTGAGAGGGAGCAGCGCGAGTGAGTCTAAGAGGGAGCAGTGGGAGAGTGAGTCTGAGAGAGCAGTGTGAGAGTGAGTGTGAGAGGGAGCAGTGAGAGAGTGAATGTGTGAGGGAGCAGTGTGAAAGCAAATGTGACAGGGAGCAGCGCGAGAGTAAGTCTGAGAGGGAGCTTTGCGAGAGTGAGTCTGAGAGGGAGCAGTGTGAGAGTGAATCTGAGAGGGAGCAGTGCGAGCGTGAGTGTGAGAGGGAGCAGTGTGAGAGTGAGTCTGAGAGGGAGCAGTGCGAGAGTGAGTCTGAGAGGGAGCAGTGCGAGCGTGAGTGTGAGAGGGAGCAGTGTGAGAGTAAGTCTGAGAGGGAGCAGTGGGAGAGAGAGTGTGAGAGGGAGCAGTGCGAGAGTGTGTCTAATAGGGAGCAGTGCGAGAGTGAGTGTGAGAGGGAGCAGTGTGAGAGTGAGACGGAGCGGGAGCAGTGCGAGAGTGAGTCTGAGAGGGACCAGTGCGAGAGTGAGTGTGAGAGGGAGCAGTGTGAGAGTGAGTCTGAGAGGGAGCAGCGCGAGTGAGTCTAAGAGGGAGCAGTGGGAGAGTGAGTCTGAGAGGGAGCAGTGCGAGAGTGAGTGTGAGAGGGAGCAGTGCGAGAGTGACTCTGAGAGGGAGCAGTGCGAGAGTGAGTGTGAGAGGGAGCAGTGCGAGAGTGAGTCTGAGAGGGAGCAGCGCGAGAGTGAGTGTGAGAGGGAGCAGTGCGAGAGTGACTCTGAGAGGGAGCAGTGCGAGAATGCGTGCGAGAGGGAGCAGTGCGAGCGTGAGTGTGAGAGGGAGCAGTGTGAGAGTAAGTCTGAGAGGGAGCAGTGCGAGAGTGACTCTGAGAGGGAGCAGCGCGAGTGAGTCTAAGAGGGAGCAGTGGGAGAGTGAGTCTGAGAGGGAGCAGTGCGAGAGTGAGTGTGAGAGGGAGCAGTGCGAGAGTGACTCTGAGAGGGAGCAGTGCGAGACTGAGTGTGAGAGGGAGCAGTGCGAGAGTGAGTCTGAGAGGGAGCAGCGCGAGAGTGAGTGTGAGACGGAGCAGTGCGAGAGTGACTCTGAGAGGGAGCAGTGCGAGAGTGAGTGTGAGAGGGAGCAGTGCGAGAGTGACTCTGAGAGGGAGCAGCGCGAGTGAGTCTAAGAGGGAGCAGTGGGAGAGTGAGTCTGAGAGAGCAGTGTGAGAGTGAGTGTGAGAGGGAGCAGTGAGAGAGTGAGTGTGTGAGGGAGCAGTGTGAAAGCAAGTGTGACAGGGAGCAGCGCGAGAGTAAGTCTGAGAGGGAGCTTTGCGAGAGTGAGTCTGAGAGGGAGCAGTGTGAGAGTGAATCTGAGAGGGAGCAGTGCGAGCGTGAGTGTGAGAGGGAGCAGTGTGAGAGTGAGTCTGAGAGGGAGCAGTGCGAGAGTGAGTCTGAGAGGGAGCAGTGCAAGCGTGAGTGTGAGAGTGAGCAGTGTGAGAGTAAGTCTGAGAGGGAGCAGTGGGAGAGAGAGTGTGAGAGGGAGCAGTGCGAGAGTGTGTCTAATAGGGAGCAGTGCGAGAGTGAGTGTGAGAGGGAGCAGTGTGAGAGTGAGACGGAGCGGGAGTAGTGCGAGAGTGAGTCTGAGAGGGAGCAGCGCGAGAGTGATTATGAGAGGCAGCAGCGTGAGAGTGAGCCTGAGAGGGAGCAGTGCGAGAGTGAGTGTGAGAGGGAGCAGCACGGGATTGATTATGAGAGGGAGCAGTGCGAGAGTGAGTCTGAGAGGGAGCAGCGCGAGAGTGAGTCTGAGAGGGAGCAGTGTGAGAGTGAGTCTGAGAGGGAGCAGCGCGAGAGTGAGTCTGAGAGGGAGCAGTGCGAGAGTGAGTCTGAGAGGGAGCAGTGTGCGAATGACTGTGAGAGGGAGCAGTATGAGAGTGAGTGTGAGAGGGAGCAGTGTGAGAGTGATTGTGAGAGGGAGCAATGGGAGAGTGAGTCTGAGACGGAGCAGTGTGAGAGTGAGTGTGAGAGTGAGCAGTGTGTGGGTGAGTGTGAAAGTTAGCAGTGTGAGAGTGATTGTGAGAGGGAGCAATGGGAGAGTGAGTCTGAGACGGAACAGTGTGAGAGTGAGTGTGAGAGTGAGCAGTGTGTGGGTGAGTGTGAAAGTTAGCAGTGTGAGAGTGAGTCTGAGAGGGAGAAGTGCGAGAGTGACTGTGAGCGGGAGCAGTGCGACAGTGAGTCTGAGAGGGAGCAGTGGGAGAGTGAGTCTGAGAGGGAGCAGTGCGAGAGTGAGTCTGAGAGGGAGCAGTGCGAGAGTGAGTCTGAGAGGGAGCAGTGGGAGAGTGAGTCTGAGAGAGAGCAGTTTGAGAGTGAGTCTGAGAGGGAGCAGTGCGAGAGTGAGTGTGAGAGGGAGCAGTGCGAGAGTGAGTCTGAGAGGGAGCAGTGCGAGAGTGAGTCTGATAGGGAGCAGTGCGAGAGTGAGTGTGAGAGGGAGCAGTGCGAGTGTGAGTCTGAGAGGGAGCAGTGCGAGAGTGAGTCTGAGAGGGAGCAGTGCGAGAGTGAGTCTGAGAGAGCTGAGTGAGAGTGAGTGTGAGAGGGTGCAGCGCCAGAGTGAGTGTGAGAGGGAGCAGCGCGAGAGTGAGTGTGAGAGGGAGCAGCGCGAGAGTGAGTGTGAAAGGAAGCAGTGTGAGAATGAGTCTGAGAGGAATCAGTGTGAGAGTGAGTGTGAGAGGGAGGAGAGCAAAAGAGAGTCTGAGAGGGAGCAGTGTGAGAGTGAGTCTGAGAGGGAGCAGTGACAGAGTGAATGTGTGAGGGAGTAGTGTGAAAGTAAGTGAGACAGGGAGCAGCGCGAGAGTGAGTCTGAGAGGGAGCAGTGCGAGAGTGAGTGTGAGTGGGAGCAGTGTGAGAGAGATTGTGAGAGGGAGCTGAGCGAGAGTGTCTCTAAGAGGGAGCAGTGTGACAGTGAGTGTGAGAGGGAGAAGTGCGCGAGAGATTGTGAGAGGGAGCTGAGCGAGAGTGTCTCTAAGAGGGAGCAGTGTGACAGTGAGTGTGAGAGGGAGAAGTGCGAGAGTGAGTGTGAGAGGGAGCAGTGCGAGAGTGAGTGTGAGAGGGAGCAGTGCGAGAGAGAGCCTGAGAGGGAGCAGTGCGAGAGTGAGTGTGAGAGGGTGCAGTGCGAGAGTGAGTGTGAGAGGGAGCAGTGCGAGAGTGAGTCTGAGAGGGAGCAGTGCGAGAGTGAGTGTGAGAGGGAGCAGTGCGAGAATGAGTCTGAGAGGGAGCAGTGCGAGAGTGAGTGTGAGAGGAAGCAGTGGGAGAGTGAGTCTGAATAGTAGTGTGACAGTGAGTGTGAAAGGAAGCAGGGTGAGATTGAGTGTGAGAGGGAGCACTGTGAGAGTGAGTCTGAGAGGGTGCAGTGAGAGAGTGAGTGTGTGAGGGAGCAGTGTGAAAGTAAGTGTGACAGGGAGCAGTGCGAGAGTGAATCTGAGAGGGAGCTTTGCGAGAATGAGTCTGAGAGGGAGCAGTACGAGAGTGAGTCTGAGAGGGAGCAGTGCGAGAGTGAGTGTGAGAGGGAGCAGTGTGAGAGTAAGTCTGAGAGGGAGCAGTGTGAGAGTGAGTCTGAGAGGCAGCAGTGCGAGAGTGAGTCTGAGAGGGAGCAGTGTGAGAGTGAGTGTGAGAGGGAGCATGCGAGAGAGAGTGTGAGAGGGAGCAGTGCGAGAGTGTGTCGAAGAGGGAGCAGTGTGACAGTGAGTGTGAGAGGGAGAAGTGCGAGAGTGAGTGTGAGAGGGAGCAGTGCGAGAGTGAGTCTAAGAGGGAGCAGCACGAGAGTGACTGTGAGAGGGAGGAGCGTGAGAGTGAGTCTGAGAGGGAGCAGTGCGAGAGTGAGTCTGAGAGGGAGCAGTGTGCGAATGACTGTGAGAGGGAGCAGTATGAGAGTGAGTGTGAGAGGGAGCAGTGTGAGAGTGATTGTGAGAGGGAGCAATGGGAGAGTGAGTCTGAGACGGAGCAGTGTGAGAGTGAGTGTGAGAGTGAGCAGTGTGTGGGTGAGTGTGAAAGTTAGCAGTGTGAGAGTGATTGTGAGAGGGAGCAATGGGAGAGTGAGTCTGAGACGGAACAGTGTGAGAGTGAGTGTGAGAGTGAGCAGTGTGTGGGTGAGTGTGAAAGTTAGCAGTGTGAGAGTGAGTCTGAGAGGGAGAAGTGCGAGAGTGAGTCTGAGAGAGAGCAGTTTGAGAGTGAGTCTGAGAGGGAGCAGTTAGAGAGTGAGTGTGAGCGGGAGCAGTGCGACAGTGAGTCTGAGAGGGAGCAGTGGGAGAGTGAGTCTGAGAGAGAGCAGTTTGAGAGTGAGTCTGAGAGGGAGCAGTGCGAGAGTGAGTGTGAGAGGGAGCAGTGCGAGAGTGAGTCTGAGAGGGAGCAGTGGGAGAGTGAGTCTGATAGGGAGCAGTGCGAGAGTGAGTGTGAGAGGGAGCAGTGCGAGTGTGAGTCTGAGAGGGAGCAGTGCGAGTGTGAGTCTGAGAGGGAGCAGTGCGAGAGTGAGTCTGAGAGGGAGCATTGCGAGAGTGAGTCTGAGAGAGCTGAGTGAGAGTGAGTGTGAGAGGGTGCAGCGCCAGAGTGAGTGTGAGAGGGAGCAGCGCGAGAGTGAGTGTGAGAGGGAGCAGCGCGAGAGTGAGTGTGAAAGGAAGCAGTGTGAGAATGAGTCTGAGAGGGATCAGTGTGAGAGTGAGTGTGAGAGGGAGGAGAGCAAAAGAGAGTCTGAGAGGGAGCAGTGTGAGAGTGAGTCTGAGAGGGAGCAGTGAGAGAGTGAATGTGTGAGGGAGTAGTGTGAAAGTAAGTGAGACAGGGAGCAGCGCGATAGTGAGTCTGAGAGGGAGCAGTGCGAGAGTGAGTGTGAGTGGGAGCAGTGTGAGAGTAAGTCTGAGAGGGAGCAGTGTGAGAGTGAGTGTGAGAGGGAGCAGTGCGCGAGAGATTGTGAGAGGGAGCTGTGCGAGAGTGTCTCTAAGAGGGAGCAGTGTGACAGTGAGTGTGAGAGGGAGAAGTGCGAGAGTGAGTGTGAGAGGGAGCAGTGCGAGAGTGAGTCTGAGAGGGAGCAGTGCGAGAGTGAGTGTGAGAGGGTGCAGTGCGAGAGTGAGTGTGAGAGGGAGCAGTGCGAGAGTGAGTCTGAGAGGGAGCAGTGCGAGAGTGAGTGTGAGAGGGAGCAGCGCGAGAGTGAGTCTGAGAGGGAGCAGTGTGAGAGTGAGTGTGAGAGGGGGCAGTGGGAGAGTGAGTCTGAAAAGTAGTGTGACAGTGAGTGTGAAAGGAAGCATTGTGAGAGTGAGTGTGAGAGAGAGAAGTGTGAGAGTGAGTGTGAGAGGGAGGATAGCGAGAGAGAGTCTGAGAGGGAGCAGTGTGAGAGAGAGTCTGAGATAGAGCAGTGAGATAGTGAGTGTGTGAGGGAGCAGTGTGAAAGTAAGTGTGACAGGGAGCAGCGCGAGAGTGAATCTGAGAGTGAGCTTCGCGAGAATGAGTCTGAGAGGGAGCAGTGCGAGAGTGAGTCTGAGAGGGAGCAGTGCGAGAGTGTGTCTAAGAGGGAGCAGTGTGACAGTGAGTGTGAGAGAGAGAAGTGCGAGAGTGAGTGTGAGAGGGAGCAGTGCGAGAGTGAGTGTGAGAGGGAGCAGTGCGAGAGTGAGTCTGAGAGGGAGCTGTGGGAGAGTGATTCTGAGAGGGAGCAGTGCGAGAGTGAGTCTGAGAGGGAGCAGTGCGAGAGTGAGTGTGAAAGGGAGGAGTGCGAGTGTGAGTGTGAGAGGGAGCAGTGCGAGAGTGAGTCTGAGAGGGAGCAGTGCGAGAGTGAGTCTGAGAGGGAGCAGGCGAGAGTGAGTGTGAGAGGGAGCAGTGCGAGAGTGAGTCTGAGAGGGAGCTGTGGGAGAGTGAATCTGAGAGGGAGCAGTGCGAGAGTGAGTCTGAAAGGGAGCAGTGCGAGAGTGAGTGTGAGAGGGAGCAGTGCGAGTGTGAGTCTGAGAGGGAGCAGTGCGAGAGTGAGTCTGAGATGGAGCAGTGCGAGAGTGAGTCTGAGATAGCTGAGTGAGAGTGAGTGTGAGAGGGAGCAGCGCCAGAGTGAGTGTGAGAGGGAGCAGCGCGAGAGTGAGTGTGAGAGGGAGCAGCGCCAGAGTGAGTGTGAGAGGGAGCAGTGCGAGAGTGAGTGTGAGAGGGAGCAGTGCGAGAGTGAGTGTGAAAGGGAGCAGTGCGAGTGTGAGTCTGAGAGGGAGCAGTGTGAGAGTGAGTCTGAGAGGGATCAGTGCGAGAGTGAGTCTGAGAGGGAGCAGCGCGAGGGTGAGTCTGAGAGGGAGCAGTGCGAGACTGAGCGTGAGAGGGAGCAGTGCGAGAGTGAGTCTGAGAGGGAGCAGTCCGAGAGTGAGTGTGAGAGGAAGCAGTGGGAGAGTGAGTCTGAATAGTAGTGTGACAGTGAGTGTGAAAGGAAGCAGTGTGAGATTGAGTGTGAGAGGGAGCACTGTGAGAGTGAGTCTGAGAGGGTGCAGTGAGAGAGTGAGTGTGTGAGGGAGCAGTGTGAAAGTAAGTGTGACAGGGAGCGGCACGAGAGTGATTCTGAGAGGGAGCTTTGCGAGAATGAGTCTGAGATGGAGCAGTACGAGAGTGAGTCTGAGAGGGAGCAGTGCGAGAGTAAGTCTGAGAGGGAGCAGTGTGAGAGTGAGTGTGAGAGGGAGCAGTGCGAGAGAGGGTGTGAGAGGGAGCAGTGCGAGAGTGTGTCTAAGAGGGAGCAGTGTGACAGTGAGTGTGAGAGGGAGAAGTGCGAGAGTGAGTGTGAAAGGAAGCAGTGTGAGAATGAGTCTGAGAGGAATCAGTGTGAGAGTGAGTGTGAGAGGGAGGAGAGCAAAAGAGAGTCTGAGAGGGAGCAGTGTGAGAGTGAGTCTGAGAGGGAGCAGTGAGAGAGTGAATGTGTGAGGGAGTTGTGTGAAAGTAAGTGAGAAAGGGAGCAGCGCGAGAGTGAGTCTGAGAGGGAGCAGTGCGAGAGTGAGTGTGAGTGGGAGCAGTGTGAGAGTAAGTCTGAGAGGGAGCAGTGTGAGAGTGAGTGTGAGAGGGAGCAGTGCGCGAGAGATTGTGAGAGGGAGCTGTGCGAGAGTGTCTCTAAGAGGGAGCAGTGTGACAGTGAGTGTGAGAGGGAGAAGTGCGAGAGTGAGTGTGAGAGGGAGCAGTGCGAGAGTGAGTGGGAGAGGGAGCAGTGCGAGAGAGAGTCTGAGAGGGAGCAGTGCGAGAGTGAGTGTGAGAGGGTGCAGTGCGAGAGTGAGTGTGAGAGGGAGCAGTGCGAGAGTGAGTGTGAGAGGGAGCAGTGCGAGAGTGAGTGTTAGAGGGAGCAGCGCGAGAGTGAGTCTGAGAGGGAGCAGTGTGAGAGTGAGTGTGAGAGGGGGCAGTGGGAGAGTGAGTCTGAAAAGTAGTGTGACAGTGAGTGTGAAAGGAAGCATTGTGAGAGTGAGTGTGAGAGAGAGAAGTGTGAGAGTGAGTGTGAGAGGGAGGATAGCGAGAGAGAGTCTGAGAGGGAGCAGTGTGAGAGAGAGTCTGAGATAGAGCAGTGAGATAGTGAGTGTGTGAGGGAGCAGTGTGAAAGTAAGTGTGACAGGGAGCAGCGCGAGAGTGAATCTGAGAGTGAGCTTTGCGAGAATGAGTCTGAGAGGGAGCAGTGCGAGAGTGAGTCTGAGAGGGAGCAGTGCGAGAGTGTGTCTAAGAGGGAGCAGTGTGACAGTGAGTGTGAGAGAGAGAAGTGCGAGAGTGAGTGTGAGAGGGAGCAGTGCGAGAGTGAGTGTGAGAGGGAGCAGTGCGAGAGTGAGTCTGAGAGGGAGCAGTGCGAGAGTGAGTCTGAGAGGGAGCAGTGCGAGAGTGAGTGTGAAAGGGAGGAGTGCGAGTGTGAGTGTGAGAGGGAGCAGTGCGAGAGTGAGTCTGAGAGGGAGCAGTGCGAGAGTGAGTCTGAGAGGGAGCAGGCGAGAGTGAGTGTGAGAGGGAGCAGTGCGAGAGTGAGTCTGAGAGGGAGCTGTGGGAGAGTGAATCTGAGAGGGAGCAGTGCGAGAGTGAGTCTGAAAGGGAGCAGTGCGAGAGTGAGTGTGAGAGGGAGCAGTGCGAGAGTGAGTCTGAGAGGGAGCAGTGCGAGAGTGAGTCTGAGAGGGAGCAGTGCGAGAGTGAGTCTGAGATAGCTGAGTGAGAGTGAGTGTGAGAGGGAGCAGCGCCAGAGTGAGTGTGAGATGGAGCAGCGCGAGAGTGATTGTGAGAGGGAGCAGCGCGAGAGTGAGTCTGAGAGGGAGCAGTGCGAGACTGAGCGTGAGAGGGAGCAGTGCGAGAGTGAGTCTGAGAGGGAGCAGTGCGAGAGTGAGTGTGAGAGGAAGCAGTGGGAGAGTGAGTCTGAATAGTAGTGTGACAGTGAGTGTGAAAGGAAGCAGTGTGAGATTGAGTGTGAGAGGGAGCACTGTGAGAGTGAGTCTGAGAGGGTGCAGTGAGAGAGTGAGTGTGTGAGGGAGCAGTGTGAAAGTAAGTGTGACAGGGAGCAGCACGAGAGTGATTCTGAGAGGGAGTTTTGCGAGAATGAGTCTGAGAGGGAGCAGTACGAGAGTGAGTCTGAGAGGGAGCAGTGCGAGAGTGAGTGTGAGAGGGAGCAGTGTGAGAGTAAGTCTGAGAGGGAGCAGTGTGAGAGTGAGTGTGAGAGGGAGCAGTGCGAGAGAGAGTGTGAGAGGGAGCAGTGCGAGAGTGTGTCTAAGAGGGAGCAGTGTGACAGTGAGTGTGAGAGGGAGAAGTGCGAGAGTGAGTGTGAGAGGGAGCAGTGCGAGAGAGAGTCTGAGAGGGAGCAGTGCGAGATTAGGTGTGAGAGGGAGCAGTGCGAGAGTGAGTCTAAGAGGAAGCAGCGCGAGAGTGACTGTGAGAGGGAGGAGCGTGAGAGTGAGTCTGAGAGGGAGCACTGCGAGATTGAGTGTGAGAGGGAGCAGTGGGAGAGTGACTCTGAGAGAGCAGAGTGAGAGTGAGTGTGAGAGGGAGCAGCGCCAGAGTGAGTGTGAGAGGGAGCAGTGTGAGAGTGAGCATGAGAGGGATCAGTGCGAGGCTGAGTGTGAGAGGGAGCAGTGTGAGAGTGAGCCTGAGAGGGAGCAGTGCGAGAGTGAGTGTGAGAGGGAGCAGTGCGAGAATGATTATGAGAGGGAGCAGCGCGAGAGTGAGTCTGAGAGGGAGCAGTGCGAGAGTGAGTCTGAGAGGGAGCAGTGTGCGAATGACTGTGAGAGGGAGCAGTATGAGAGTGAGTGTGAGAGGGAGCAGTGTGAGAGTGATTGTGAGAGGGAGCAATGGGAGAGTGAGTCTGAGACGGAGCAGTGTGAGAGTGAGTGTGAGAGTGAGCAGTGTGTGGGTGAGTGTGAAAGTTAGCAGTGTGAGAGTGATTGTGAGAGGGAGCAATGGGAGAGTGAGTCTGAGACGGAACAGTGTGAGAGTGAGTGTGAGAGTGAGCAGTGTGTGGGTGAGTGTGAAAGCTAGCAGTGTGAGAGTGAGTCTGAGAGGGAGAAGTGCGAGAGTGAGTGTGAGCGGGAGCAGTGCGACAGTGAGTCTGAGAGGGAGCAGTGGGAGAGTGAGTCTGAGAGGGAGCAGTGCGAGAGTGAGTCTGAGAGGGAGCAGTGGGAGAATGAGTCTGAGAGAGAGCAGTTTGAGAGTGAGTCTGAGAGGGAGCAGTGCGAGAGTGAGTGTGAGAGGGAGCAGTGCGAGAGTGAGTCTGAGAGGGAGCAGTGGGAGAGTGAGTCTGATAGGGAGCAGTGCGAGAGTGAGTGTGAGAGGGAGCAGTGCGAGTGTGAGTCTGAGAGGGAGCAGTGCGAGAGTGAGTCTGAGAGGGAGCAGTGCGAGAGTGAGTCTGAGAGAGCTGAGTGAGAGTGAGTGTGAGAGGGTGCAGCACCAGAGTGAGTGTGAGAGGGAGCAGCGCGAGAGTGAGTGTGAGAGGGAGCAGCGCGAGAGTGATTGTGAAAGGAAGCAGTGTGAGAATGAGTCTGAGAGGAATCAGTGTGAGAGTGACTGTGAGAGGGAGGAGAGCAAAAGAGAGTCTGAGAGGGAGCAGTGTGAGAGTGAGTCTGAGAGGGAGCAGTGAGAGAGTGAATGTGTGAGGGAGTAGTGTGAAAGTAAGTGAGACAGGGAGCAGCGCGAGAGTGAGTCTGAGAGGGAGCAGTGCGAGAGTGATTGTGAGTGGGAGCAGTGTGAGAGTAAGTCTGAGAGGGAGCAGTGTGAGAGTGAGTGTGAGAGGGAGCAGTGCGCGAGAGATTGTGAGAGGGAGCTGTGCGAGAGTGTCTCTAAGAGGGAGCAGTGTGACAGTGAGTGTGAGAGGGAGAAATGCGAGAGTGAGTGTGAGAGGGAGCAGTGCGAGAGTGAGTCAGAGAGGGAGCAGTGCGAGAGTGAGTGTGAGAGGGAGCAGTGGGAGAGTGAGTCTGAGAGAGCAGTGTGAGAGTGAGTGTGAGAGGGAGCAGTGAGAGAGTGAGTGTGTGAGGGAGCAGTGTTAAAGCAAGTGTGACAGCGAGCAGCGCGAGAGTAAGTCTGAGAGGGAGCTTTGCGAGAATGAGTCTGAGAGGGAGCAGTGTGAGAGTGAATCTGAGAGGGAGCAGTGCGAGAGTGAGTGTGAGAGGGAGCAGTGCGAGAGTGAGTGCGAGAGGGAGCAGTGCGAGAGTGAGTCTGAGAGGGAGCAGCGCGAGAGTGATTATGAGAGGGAGCAGTGCGAGAGTGAGTCTGAGAGGGAGCAGTGCGAGAGTGAGTCTGATAGGGAGCAGTGCGAGAGTGAGTCTGAGAGGGAGCAGTGCGAGAGTGAATCTGAGAGGGAGCAGTGCGAGAGTGAGTGTGAGAGGGAGCAGTGCGAGAGTGAGTGCGAGAGGGAGCAGTGCGAGAGTGAGTCTGAGAGGGAGCAGCGCGAGAGTGAGTCTGAGAGGGAGCAGTGAGAGAGTGAGACGGAGCGGGAGTAGTGCGAGAGTGAGACGGAGAGGGAGTAGTGCGAGAGTGAGTCTGAGAGGGAGCAGCGTGAGAGTGAGTCTGAGAGGGAGCAGTGCGAGAATGAGTCTGAGAGGTGGAAGCGCGAGAGTGAGTCTGAGAGAGAGCAGTGCGAGAGTTAGTCTGAGAGGCAGCAGTGGGAGAGTGAGTCAGAGAGAGAGCAGTGCGAGAGTGAGTGTGAGAGGGAGCAGTGAGAGTTTGAGTGTGAGAGGGAGCAGTGCGAGCGTGAGTCTGAGAGAGAGCAGTGCGAGAGTGAGTCTGAGAGGGAGCAGTGCGAGAGTGAGTCTGAGAGGGAGCAGTGCGAGAGAGAGTCTGAGAGGGAGCAGTGCGAGAGAGAGTCTGAGAGGGTGCAGTGCGAGAGAGAGTCTGAGAGGGAGCAGCGTGAGAGAGTCTAAGAGGGAGCAGCGCGAGAGTGAGTCTGAGAGGGAGCAGTGCGAGAGAGAGTCTGAGAGGGAGCAGTGCGAGAGTGAGTCTGAGAGGGAGCAGTGCGAGAGAGAGTCTGAGAGGGAGCAGTGCGAGAGTGAGTCTGAGAGGGAGCAGTGCGAGAGTGAGTCTGAGAGGGAGCAGCGTGAGAGAGTCTAAGAGGGAGCAGCGTGAGAGAGTCTAAGAGGGAGCAGCGCGGGAGTGAGCCTGAGATGGAGCAGTGCGAGAGTGAGTCTGAGAGGGAGCAGTGCGAGAGAGTCTAAGAGGGAGCAGCGCGAGAGTGAGTTTGAGAGGGAGGAGCGTGAGATTGAGTGTGAGAGGGAGGAGCGTGAGAGTGAGTGTGAGAGGGAGCAGTGCGAGAGTGAGTGTGAGAGGGAGCAGTGCAAGAGTGAGTCTGAGAAAGCAGTGTGAGAGTGAGTGTGAGAGGGAGCAGCGCGAGAGTGAGTGTGAGAGGGAGCAGTGCGACAGTGAGTGTGAGAGGGAGAAGTTCGAGAGTGAGTGTGAGAGGGAGGAGTGCGAGAGAGAGTCTGAGAGGGTGCAGTGAGAGAGTGAGTGTGAGAGGGTAAGTGAGAGAGTGAGTCTGAGAAGGAGCTGTGCCAGAATGAGTGTGAGAGGGAGCAGTGCGAGAGTGAGTTTGGGAGGGAGCAGTGCCAGAATGAGTGTGGGAGGCAGCAGTGTGAGAATGAGTGTGGGAGGGAGCATTGTGAGAATGACTGTGAAAGGGAGCAGTGTGAGAGTGAGTGTGAGAGGGAGCAGTGTGAGATTGATTGTGAGAGGGAGCAATGGGAGAGTGAGTCTGAGACGGAGCAGTGTGAGAGTGAGCAGTGTGTGAGTGAGTGTGAGAGTTAGCAGTGTGAGAGTGAGTCTGAGAGGGTGAAGTGGGAGAGTGTGTGAGAGCGGGAGCAGTGTGAGAGTGAGTGTAAGAGGGAGCAGTGCGAGAGTGAATCTGAGAGTGAGCTGTGGGAGAGTGATTCTGAAAGGGAGCAGTGCGAGAGTGAGTCAGAGAGGGAGCAGTGCGAGAGTGAGTGTGAGAGGGAGCAGTGCGAGTGTGAGTCTGAGAGGGAGCAGTGCGAGAGTGAGTCTGAGAGGGTGCTTTGCGAGAATGAGTCTGAGAGGGAGCTTTGCGAGAGTGAGTCTGAGAGGGAGCAGTGCGAGCGTGAGTGTGAGAGGGAGCAGTGTGAGAGTGGGTGTGAGAGGGCGCAGTGTGAGAGTGTGTCTAAGAGGGAGCAATGTGACAGTGAGTGTGAGAGGGAGCAGTGCGAGAGTGAGTGTGAGAGGGAGCAGTGCGAGAGTGAGTGTGAGAGGGAGCAGTGTGAGAGTGAGTCTGAGAGGGAGCAGTGCGAGAGTGAGTGTGAGAGGGAGCAGTGGGAGAGTGTGTCTGAGAGGGAGCAGTGCGAAAGTGAGTCTAAGAGGGAGCAGCGCGAGAGTGAGTGTGAGAGGGAGCAATGGGAGAGTGACTCTGAGAGAGCAGAGTGAGAGTGAGTGTGAGAGGGAGCAGTGCGAGAGAGAGTCAGAGAGGAAGCCGCGCGCGAGTGAGTCTGAGACGGCGAAGTGTGAGAGTGATTCTGAGCTGGAGCAGTTTGAGAGTGAGTCTGAGAGGGACCAGTGTGAGAGTGAGTTTGAGAGGGAGCAGTGAGAGAGTGAGTGTGAGAGGGAGCAGTGGGAGAGTGAATCTGAGAGGGAGTAGTGCGAGAGTGAGTCTGAGAGGGAGCAGTGCGAGAGTGAGCCTAAGAGGGAGTAGCGCGAGAGTGAGTGTGAGAGGGAGGAGCGTGAGAGTGAGTCTGAGAGGGAGCACTGCGAGATTGAGTGTGAGAGGGAGCAATGGGAGAGTGTCTCTGAGAGAGCAGAGTGAGAGTGAGTGTGAGAGGGAGCAGTGCGAGAGTGAGTGTGAGAGGGAGCAGTGCGAGAGTGAGTGTGAGAGGAAGCAGTGCGAGAGTGAGTGTGAGAGGGAGTAGTGCGAGAGTGAGTATGAGAGGGAGCAGTGCGAGAGTGAGTGTGAGAGGGAGCAGTGCGAGAGTGAGTGTGAGAGGAAGCAGTGCGAGAGTGAGTGTGAGAGGGAGCAGTGCGAGAGTGAGTGTGAGAGGAAGCAGTGCGAGAGTGAGTGTGAGTGGGAGAAGTGCGAGAGTGACTATGAGAGGGTGCAGTGCGAGAGAGAGTCTGAAAGGGAGCCGTGCGAGAGTGAGGCTGAGAGGGTGCAGTGCGAGAATGAGTGTGAGAGGGAGCAGTGCGAGAGTGAGTCTGAGAGGGAGCAGTGTGAGAGTGAGTGTGTGAGGGAGCAGTGCGAGAGTGAGTGTGTGAGGGAGCAGTGCGAGAGTGAGTGTGAGAGGGAGCAGTGTGAGAGTGAGTGTGTGAGGGAGCAGTGCGAGAGTGAGTGTGAGAGGGAGCAGTGCGCAAGTGACTCTGAGAGGGAGCAGTGGGAGAGTGAGTCTGAGAGGGAGCAGTGTGAGAGTGAGTGTGTGAGGGAGCAGTGTGAGAGTGAGTGTGAGAGGGAGCAGTGCGAGAGTGAGTCTGCGAGGGAGCAGCGCGAGAGAGTCTAAGAGGGAGCAGCGCGAGAGTGAGTCTGAGAGGGAGCAGTGTGAGAGTGATTGTGAGAGGGAGCAGTGGGACAGTGAGTCTGAAAAGTAGTGTGAAAGTGAGTGTGAAAGGAAGCATTGTGAGAGTGAGTGTGAGAGAGAGAAGTGTGAGATTGAGTGTGAGAGGGAGCACTGTGAGAATGAGTCTGAGAGGGAGCAGTGTGAGAGTGAGTCTGAGATAGAGCAGTGAGAGAGTGAGTGTGTGAGAGAGCAGTGTGAAAGTAAGTGTGACAGGGAGCAGTGCGAGAGTGAATCTGAGAGGGAGCTTTGCGAGAATGAGTCTGAGAGGGAGCAGTGCGAGAGTGAGTCTGAGAGGGAGCAGTGCGAGAGTGAGTGTGAGCGGGAGCAATGCGAGAGAGAGTCTGAGAGGGAGCAGTGCGAGAGTGAGTGTGAGCGGGAGCACTGCGAGAGTGAGTCTGAGAGGGAGCTGTGGGAGAGTGAATCTGAGATGGAGCAGTGCGAGAGTGAGTGTGAGAGGGAGCAGTGCGAGAGTGAGTGTGAGAGGGAGCAGTGCGAGTGTGAGTCTGAGAGGGAGCAGTGCGAGAGTGAGTCTGAGAGGGAGCAGTGCGAGAGTGACTGTGAGAGGGAGCAGTGTGAGAGTGAGTCTGAGAGGGAGGAGTGCGAGACTGAGTGTGAGAGGGAGCAGTTCGAGTGTGAGTCTGAGAGGGAGCAGTGCGAGAGTGTGTCTGAGAGGGAGGAGTGCGAGAGTAAGTGTGAGAGGGAGCAGTTCGAGTGTGAGTCTGAGAGGGAGCAGTGCGAGAGTGAGTGTGAGAGGGAGCAGTGCGAGAGAGAGTCTGAGAGGGAGCAGTGCGAGAGTGAGTCTTAGAGGGAGCAGCGTGAGAGTGAGTCTGAGAGGGAGCAGTGCCAGAGTGAGTCTGAGAGAGCTGAGTGAGAGTGAGTGTGAGAGGCAGCAGCGCCAGAGTGAGTGTGAGAGGGAGCAGCGCGAGAGTGAGTGTGAGAGGGAGCAGTGCGAGAGTGAGTCTGAGCGGGAGCAGTGGGAGAGTGAGTCTGAATAGTAGTGTGACAGTGAGTGTGAATGGAAGCAGTGTGAGAGTGAGTGTGAGAGGGAGAAGTGTGAGATTGAGTGTGAGAGGGAGCAGTGCGAGAATGAGTCTCAGAGGGATCAGTGTGAGAGTGAGTGTGAGAGGGAGCAGTGCGAGAATGAGTCTGAGAGGGAGCAGTGAGAGAGTGAGTGTGAGAGGGAGCAGTGAGAGAGTGAGTGTGTGAGGGAGCAGTGTGAGAGTGAGTCTGAGAGGGAGCAGTGAGAGAGTGAGTGTGTGAGGGAGCAGTGTGAGAGTGAGTCTGAGAGGGAGCAGTGAGAGAGTGAGTGTGTGAGGGAGCAGTGTGAAAGTAAGTGTGACAGGGAGCAGTGCGAGAGTGAGTCTGAGAGGGAGCAGTGCGAGAGTGAGTGTGAGAGGGAGCAGTGTGAGAGTAAGTCTGAGAGGGAGCAGTGTGAGAGTGAGTGTGAGAGGGAGCAGTGCGAGAGAGAGTGTGAGAGGGAGCAGTGCGAGAGTGTGTCGAAGAGGGAGCAGTGTGACAGTGAGTGTGAGAAGGAGAAGTGCGAGAGTGAGTGTGAGAGGGAGCAGTGCGAAAGTGAGTCTGAGAGGGAGCAGTGCGAGACTGAGCGTGAGAGGGAGCAGTGGGAGAGTGAGTGTGAGAGGGAGCAGTGCGAGAGTGAGTATGAGAGGGAGCAGTGCGAGAGAGACTCTGAAAGGGAGCCGTGCGCGAGTGAGTCTGAGAGGGAGCAGTGCGAGATTGAGTGTGAGAGGGAGCCGTGCGAGAGTGAGTGTGAGAGGGAGCAGTGCGAGAGTGACTCTGAGAGGGAGTAGTGATGGAGTGAGTCTGAGAGGGAGCAGTGCGAGAGTGAGTCTGAGAGGGAGCCGTGCGAGAGTGAGTGTGAGAGGGAGCAGTGCGAGAGTGACTCTGAGAGGGAGTAGTGCGAGAGTTACTCTGAGAGGGAGCAGTGAGAGAGTGAGTCTGAGAGGGAGAAGTGCGAGAGTGAGTGTGAGCGGGAGCAGTGCGACAGTGACTCTGAGAGGGAGCAGTGAGAGAGTGAGTCTGAGAGGGAGCAGTGCGAGAGTGACTCTGAGAGGGAGTAGTGCGAGAGTTACTCTGAGAGGGCAGCAGTGAGAGAGTGAGTCTGAGAGGGAGCAGTCCGAGAGTGAGTCTGCGAGGGAGCAGCGAGAGTGAGTCTGAGAGGGAGCAGTGCGAGAGTGAGTGTGAGAGGGAGGAGCGCAAGAGTGAGTCTGAGAGGGAGCAGCGCGAGAGTGAGTGTGAGAGGGAGCAGTGGGAGAGTGAGTCTGAGAGAGCAGTGTGAGAGTGAGTGTGAGAGGAAGCAGTGAGAGAGTGAGTGCGTGAGGGAGCAGTGTGAAAGTAAGTGTGACAGGGAGCAGCGCGAGAGTGAGTCTGAGAGGGAGCTTTGCGAGAATGAGTCTGAGAGGGAGCAGTGCAAGAGTGAGTCTGAGAGGGTTAGTGCGAGCGTGAGTGTGAGAGGGAGCAGTGTCAGAGTGAGTGTGAGAGGGAGCAGTGTGAGAGTGAGTGTGAGAGGGAGCAGTGGGAGAGAGAGTGTGAGAGGGAGCAGTGCGAGAGTGTGTCTAAGAGGGAGCAGTGTGACAGTGAGATTGAGAGGGAGAAGTGCGAGAGTGAGTGTGGGAGGGAGCAGTGCGAGAGTGATTGTGATAGGGAGCAGTGTGAGAGTGAATCTGAGAGGGAGCAGTGAGAGTGTGAGTGTGAGAGGGAGCAGTGCGAGAGTGAGTGTGAAAGGGAGCAGTGCGAGTGTGAGTCTGAGAGGGAGCAGTGTGAGAGTGAGTCTGAGAGGGATCAGTGCGAGAGTGAGTCTGAGAGGGAGCAGCGCGAGAGTGAGTCTGAGAGGGAGCAGTGCGAGACTGAGCGTGAGAGGGAGCAGTGCGAGAGTGAGTCTGAGAGGGAGCAGTGCGAGAGTGAGTGTGAGAGGAAGCAGTTGGAGAGTGAGTCTGAATAGTAGTGTGACAGTGAGTGTGAAAGGAAGCAGTGTGAGATTGAGTGTGAGAGGGAGCACTGTGAGATTGAGTCTGAGAGGGTGCAGTGAGAGAGTGAGTGTGTGAGGGAGCAGTGTGAAAGTAAGTGTGACAGGGAGCAGCACGAGAGTGATTCTGAGAGGGAGCTTTGCGAGAATGAGTCTGAGAGGGAGCAATACGAGAGTGAGTCTGAGAGGGTGCAGTGTGAGAGTAAGTCTGAGAGGGAGCAGTGTGAGAGTGAGTGTGAGAGGGAGCAGTGCGAGAGAGAGTGTGAGAGGGAGCAGTGCGAGAGTGTGTCTAAGAGGGAGCAGTGTGACAGTGAGTGTGAGAGGGAGAAGTGCGAGAGTGAGTGTGAGAGGGAGCAGTGCGAGAGAGAGTCTGAGAGGGAGCAGTGCGAGATTAGGTGTGAGAGGGAGCAGTGCGAGAGTGAGTCTAAGAGGGAGCAGCGCGAGAGTGACTGTGAGAGGGAGGAGCGTGAGAGTGAGCGTGAGAGGGATCAGTGCGAGGCTGAGTGTGAGAGGGAGCAGTGGGAGAGTGAGTGTGAGAGGGAGCAGTGCGAGACAGAGTCTGAAAGGGAGCCGTGCGCGAGTGAGTCTGAGAGGGAGCAGTCCGAGAGTGAGTGTGAGAGAGAGCAGTGCGAGAGTGAGTGTGAGAGGGAACAGTGCGAGTGTGAGTCTGAGAGGGAGAATTGCGAGAGTGAGTGTGACAGGTAGCAGTGTGAGAGTGAGTCTGAGAGGTAGCAGTGGGAGAGTGAGTCTGAGAGGGAGCAG
>NC_135887.1:26607126-26781745 GCF_964194155.1 Cetorhinus maximus | reverse complement strand
AGTGTGAGAGTGAGTGTGAGAGGGAGCAGTGTGAGATTGATTGTGAGAGGGAGCAATGGGAGAGTGAGTCTGAGACGGAGCAGTGTGAGAGTGAGCAGTGTGTGAGTGAGTGTGAGAGTTAGCAGTGTGAGAGTGAGTCTGAGAGGGAGAAGTGGGAGAGTGTGTGAGAGCGGGAGCAGTGTGAGAGTGAGTGTAAGAGGGAGCAGTGCGAGAGTGAATCTGAGAGTGAGCTGTGGGAGAGTGATTCTGAGAGGGAGCAGTGCGAGAGTGAGTCAGAGAGGGAGCAGTGCGAGAGTGAGTGTGAGAGGGAGCAGTGCGAGTGTGAGTCTGAGAGGGAGCAGTGCGAGAGTGAGTCTGAGAGGGAGCTTTGCGAGAATGAGTCTGAGAGGGAGCTTTGCGAGAGTGAGTCTGAGAGGGAGCAGTGCGAGCGTGAGTGTGAGAGGGAGCAGTGTGAGAGTGGGTGTGAGAGGGCGCAGTGCGAGAGTGTGTCTAAGAGGGAGCAATGTGACAGTGAGTGTGAGAGGGAGCAGTGCGAGAGTGAGTGTGAGAGGGAGCAGTGCGAGAGTGAGTGTGAGAGGGAGCAGTGTGAGAGTGAGTCTGAGAGGGAGCAGTGCGAGAGTGAGTGTGAGAGGGAGCAGTGCGAGAGTGAGTGTGAGAGGGAGCAGTGGGAGAGTGTGTCTGAGAGGGAGCAGTGCGAGAGTGAGTCTAAGAGGGAGCAGCGCGAGAGTGAGTGTGAGAGGGAGCAATGGGAGAGTGACTCTGAGAGAGCAGAGTGAGAGTGAGTGTGAGAGGGAGCAGTGCGAGAGAGAGTCAGAGAGGAAGCCGCGCGCGAGTGCGTCTGAGACAGCGGAGTGTGAGAGTGATTCTGAGCGGGAGCAGTTTGAGAGCGAGTCTGAGAGGGACCAGTGTGAGAGTGAGTGTGAGAGGGAGCAGTGAGAGAGTGAGTGTGAGAGGGAGCAGTGGGAGAGTGAATCTGAGAGGGAGTAGTGCGAGAGTGAGTCTGAGAGGGAGCAGTGCGAGAGTGAGCCTAAGAGGGAGTAGCACGAGAGTGAGTGTGAGAGGGAGGAGCGTGAGAGTGAGTCTGAGAGGGAGCACTGCGAGATTGAGTGTGAGAGGGAGCAATGGGAGAGTGACTCTGAGAGAGCAGAGTGAGATTGAGTGTGAGAGGGAGCAGTGCGAGAGTGAGTGTGAGAGGGAGCAGTGCGAGAGTGAGTATGAGAGGGAGCAGTGCGAGAGTGAGTGTGAGAGGGAGCAGTGCGAGAGTGAGTGTGAGAGGAAGCAGTGCGAGAGTGAGTGTGAGAGGGAGCAGTGCGAGAGTGAGTGTGAGAGGAAGCAGTGCGAGAGTGAGTGTGAGTGGGAGAAGTGCGAGAGTGACTATGAGAGGGTGCAGTGCGAGAGAGAGTCTGAAAGGGAGCCGTGCGAGAGTGAGGCTGAGAGGGAGCAGTGCGAGAATGAGTGTGAGAGGGAGCAGTGCGAGAGTGAGTCTGAGAGGGAGCAGTGTGAGAGTGAGTGTGTGAGGGAGCAGTGCGAGAGTGAGTGTGTGAGGGAGCAGTGCGAGAGTGAGTGTGAGAGGGAGCAGTGTGAGAGTGAGTGTGTGAGGGAGCAGTGCGCAAGTGACTCTGAGAGGGAGCAGTGGGAGAGTGAGTCTGAGAGGGAGCAGTGTGAGAGTGAGTGTGTGAGGGAGCAGTGTGAGAGTGAGTGTGAGAGGGAGCAGTGCGAGAGTGAGTCTGCGAGGGAGCAGCGCGAGAGAGTCTAAGAGGGAGCAGCGCGAGAGTGAGTCTGAGAGGGAGCAGTGTGAGAGTGATTGTGAGAGGGAGCAGTGGGACAGTGAGTCTGAAAAGTAGTGTGAAAGTGAGTGTGAAAGGAAGCATTGTGAGAGTGAGTGTGAGAGAGAGAAGTGTGAGATTGAGTGTGAGAGGGAGCACTGTGAGAATGAGTCTGAGAGGGAGCAGTGTGAGAGTGAGTCTGAGATAGAGCAGTGAGAGAGTGAGTGTGTGAGAGAGCAGTGTGAAAGTAAGTGTGACAGGGAGCAGTGCGAGAGTGAATCTGAGAGGGAGCTTTGCGAGAATGAGTCTGAGAGGGAGCAGTGCGAGAGTGAGTCTGAGAGGGAGCAGTGCGAGAGTGAGTGTGAGCGGGAGCAATGCGAGAGAGAGTCTGAGAGGGAGCAGTGCGAGAGTGAGTGTGAGCGGGAGCACTGCGAGAGTGAGTCTGAGAGGGAGCTGTGGGAGAGTGAATCTGAGATGGAGCAGTGCGAGAGTGAGTCCGAGAGGGAGCAGTGCGAGAGTGAGTGTGAGAGGGAGCAGTGCGAGTGTGAGTCTGAGAGGGAGCAGTGCGAGAGTGAGTCTGAGAGGGAGCAGTGCGAGAGTGACTGTGAGAGGGAGCAGTGTGAGAGTGAGTCTGAGAGGGAGGAGTGCGAGAGTGAGTGTGAGAGGGAGCAGTTCGAGTGTGAGTCTGAGAGGGAGCAGTGCGAGAGTGTGTCTGAGAGGGAGGAGTGCGAGAGTGAGTGTGAGAGGGAGCAGTTCGAGTGTGAGTCTGAGAGGGAGCAGTGCGAGAGTGAGTGTGAGAGGGAGCAGTGCGAGAGAGAGTCTGAGAGGGAGCAGTGCGAGAGTGAGTCTGAGAGGGAGCAGCGTGAGAGTGAGTCTGAGAGGGAGCAGTGCCAGAGTGAGTCTGAGAGAGCTGAGTGAGAGTGAGTGTGAGAGGGAGCAGCGCCAGAGTGAGTGTGAGAGGCAGCAGCGCGAGAGTGAGTGTGAGAGGGAGCAGCGCGAGAGTGAGTGTGAGAGGGAGCAGTGTGAGAGTGAGTCTGAGAGGGAGCAGTGGGAGAGTGAGTCTGAATAGTAGTGTGACAGTGAGTGTGAATGGAAGCAGTGTGAGAGTGAGTGTGAGAGGGAGAAGTGTGAGATTGAGTGTGAGAGGGAGCAGTGCGAGAATGAGTGTGAGAGGGATCAGTGTGAGAGTGAGTGTGAGAGGGAGCAGTGCGAGAATGAGTCTGAGAGGGAGCAGTGAGAGAGTGAGTGTGAGAGGGAGCAGTGAGAGAGTGAGTGTGTGAGGGAGCAGTGTGAGAGTGAGTCTGAGAAGGAGCAGTGAGAGAGTGAGTGTGTGAGGGAGCAGTGTGAGAGTGAGTCTGAGAGGGAGCAGTGAGAGAGTGAGTGTGTGAGGGAGCAGTGTGAAAGTAAGTGTGACAGGGAGCAGCGCGAGAGTGAGTCTGAGAGGGAGCAGTGCGAGAGTGAGTGTGAGAGGGAGCAGTGTGAGAGTAAGTCTGAGAGGGAGCAGTGTGAGAGTGAGTGTGAGAGGGAGCAGTGCGAGAGAGAGTGTGAGAGGGAGCAGTGCGAGAGTGTGTCGAAGAGGGAGCAGTGTGACAGTGAGTGTGAGAGGGAGAAGTGCGAGAGTGAGTGTGAGAGGGAGCAGTGCGAGAGTGAGTCTGAGAGGGAGCAGTGCGAGACTGAGCGTGAGAGGGAGCAGTGGGAGAGTGAGTGTGAGAGGGAGCAGTGCGAGAGTGAGTATGAGAGGGAGCAGTGCGAGAGAGACTCTGAAAGGGAGCCGTGCGCGAGTGAGTCTGAGAGGGAGCAGTGCGAGAGTGAGTGTGAGAGGGAGCCGTGCGAGAGTGAGTGTGAGAGGGAGCAGTGCGAGAGTGACTCTGAGAGGGAGTAGTGCGAGAGTTACTCTGAGAGGGAGCAGTGAGAGAGTGAGTCTGAGAGGGAGAAGTGCGAGAGTGAGTGTGAGCGGGAGCAGTGCGACAGTGACTCTGAGAGGGAGCAGTGAGAGAGTGAGTCTGAGAGGGAGCAGTGCGAGAGAGACTCTGAAAGGGAGCCGTGCGCGAGTGAGTCTGAGAGGGAGCAGTGCGAGAGTGAGTGTGAGAGGGAGCCGTGCGAGAGTGAGTGTTAGAGGGAGCAGTGCGAGAGTGACTCTGAGAGGGAGTAGTGATGGAGTGAGTCTGAGAGGGAGCAGTGCGAGAGTGAGTCTGAGAGGGAGCCGTGCGAGAGTGAGTGTGAGAGGGAGCAGTGAGAGAGTGAGTGTCTGAGGGAGCAGTGTGAAAGTAAGTGTGACAGGGAGCAGCGCGAGAGTGAGTCTGAGAGGGAGCTTTGCGAGAATGAGTCTGAGAGGGAGCAGTGCGAGAGTGAGTCTGAGAGGGAGCAGTGCGAGCGTGAGTGTGAGAGGGAGCAGTGTCAGAGTGAGTGTGAGAGGGAGCAGTGGGAGAGAGAGTGTGAGAGGGAGCAGTGCGAGAGTGTGTCTAAGAGGGAGCAGTGTGACAGTGAGATTGAGAGGGAGAAGTGCGAGAGTGAGTGTGGGAGGGAGCAGTGCGAGAGTGATTGTGAGAGGGAGCAGTGTGAGAGTGAATCTGAGAGGGAGCAGTGAGAGAGTGAGTGTGAGAGGGAGCAGTGTGAGAGTGAGTCTGAGAGCGAGCAGTGTGACAGTGAGTCTGAGAGGGAGCAGTGAGAGAGTGAGACGGAGCGGGAGTAGTGCGAGAGTGAGGCTGAAAGGGAGCAGCGTGAGACTGAGACTGAGATGGAGCAGCGTGAGAGTCAGTCTGAGAGGGAACAGCGCGAGAGTGAGTCTGTGAGGGAGCAGCGCGAGAGTGAGTCTGAGAGGTAGCAGCGCGAGAGTGATTATGAGAGGGAAAAGCGCGAGAGTGAGTCGGAGAGGGAGTAGTGCGAGAGTGAGACGGAGAGGGAGTAGTGCGAGAGTGAGTCTGAGAGGGAGCAGTGCGAGAGTGAGTGTGAGAGGGAGAAGCGCGAGAGTGAGTCTGAGAGAGAGCAGTGCGAGAGTTAGACTGAGAGGCAGCAGTGGGAGAGTGATTGTGAGAGGGAGCAGTGCGAGAGTTAGTCTGAGAGGGAGCAGTGGGAGAGTGAGTCTGAGAGAGAGCAGTGCGAGTTTGAGTGTGAGAGGGAGCAGTGCGAGAGGGAGTGTGAGATGGAGCAGTGCGAGAGTTAGACTGAGAGGCAGCAGTGGGAGAGTGATTGTGAGAGAGAGCAGTGCGAGAGTGAGTGTGAGAGGGAGCAGTGCGAGTTTGAGTGTGAGATGGAGCAGTGCGAGAGCGAGTCTGAGAGGGAGCAGCGTGAGAGAGTCTAAGAGGGAGCAGCGCGAGAGTGAGTGTGAGAGGGAGCAGTGGGAGAGTGAGTCTGAGAGAGCAGTGTGAGAGTGAGTGTGAGAGGGAGCAGAGCCAGTGTGAGTCTGAGAGGGAGCAGTGTGAGAGTGAGTGTGAGAGGGAGCAGTGGAAGAGTGAGTCTGAGAGAGAGCAGTGTGAGTGAGTGTGAGAGGGAGCAGCGCGAGAGTGAGTGTGAGAGGGAGCAGTGCGAGAGTGTGTCTAAGAGGGAGCAGTGTGACAGTGAGAGTGAGAGGGAGAAGTGCGAGAGTGAGTGTGAGAGGGAGCAGTGCGAGAGTGAGTGTGAGAGGGAGCAGTGGGAGAGTGAATCTGAGAGGGAGCAGTGAGAGAGTGAGTGTGAGAGGGAGCAGTGGGAGAGTGAATCTGAGAGGGAGCAGTGTGAGAGTGAGTCTGAGAGAGAGCAGTGCGAGAGTGAGTGTGAGAGGGAGCAGTGCGATAGTGAGTCATAGAGGGAGCAGTGCGAGAGTGAGTCTGAGAGGGATCAGTGTGACAGTGAGTCTGAGAGGGAGCAGTGCGAGAGTGAGTCTGAGAGGGAGCAGTGAGAGAGTGAGACGGAGCGGGAGTAGTGCGAGAGTGAGGCTGAAAGGGTGCAGCGTGAGACTGAGTCTGAGAGGGAGAAGCGCGAGAGTTAGTCAGAGAGGCAGCAGTGGGAGAGTGAGTGTGAGAGGGAGCAGTGCGAGAGTTAGTCTGAGAGGGAGCAGTGGGAGAGTGAGTCTGAGAGAGAGCTGTGCGAGAGTGAGTGTGAGATGGAGCAGTTCGAGAGTGAGTCTGAGAGGGAGCAGTGCGAGAGTGAGTGTGAGATGGAGCAGTGCAAGAGGGAGTGTGAGATGGAGCAGTGCGAGAGTGAGTCTGAGAGAGAGCAGTGTGAGAGGGAGTGTGAGATGGAGCAGTGCGAGAGTGGGTCTGAGAGGGAGCAGTGCGAGAGTGAGTCTGAGAGGGAGCAGTGCGAGAGTGAGTCTGAGAGGGAGCAGTGCGAGAGTGAGTCTGAGAGGGAGCAGTGCGAGAGAGAGTCTGAGAGGGAGCAGTGCGAGAGAGAGTCTGCGAGGGAGCAGTGCGAGAGTGTGTCTGAGAGGGAGCAGTGTGACAGTGAGAGTGAGAGGGAGAAGTGCGAGAGTGAGTGTGAGAGGGAGCAGTGCGAGAGTGAGTGTGAGAGGGAGCAGTGTGAGAGTGAGTCTGAGAGGGAGCAGTGAGAGAGTGAGTGTGAGAGGGAGCAGTGGGAGAGTGAGTCTGAGAGAGAGCAGTGTGAGAGTGAGTGTGAGAGGGAGCAGCGCGAGAGTGAGTGTGAGAGGGAGCAGTGCGAGAGTGAGTCTAAGAGGGAGCAGTGCGACAGTGAGTGTGAGAGGGAGAAGTTCGAGAGTGAGTGTGAGAGGGAGGAGTGCGAGAGAGAGTCTGAGAGGGTGCAGTGAGAGAGTGAGTGTGAGAGGGTAAGTGAGAGAGTGAGTCTGTGAAGGAGCCGTGCCAGAATGAGTGTGAGAGGGAGCAGTGCGAGAGTGAGTTTGGGAGGGAGCAGTGCCAGAATGAGTGTGGGAGGCAGCAGTGTGAGAATGAGTGTGGGAGGGAGCAGTGTGAGAATGACTGTGAAAGGGAGCAGTGTGAGAGTGAGTGTGAGAGGGAGCAGTGTGAGATTGATTGTGAGAGGGAGCAATGGGAGAGTGAGTCTGAGACGGAGCAGTGTGAGAGTGAGTGTGAGAGTGAGCAGTGTGTGAGTGAGTGTGAGAGTTAGCAGTGTGAGAGTGAGTCTGAGAGGGAGAAGTGGGAGAGTGAGTGTGAGCGGGAGCAGTGCGAGAGTGAGTGAGAGAGGGAGCAGTGGGAGAGTGATTCTGAGAGGGAGCAGGTGGAGAGTGGGTCTGAGAGAGAGCAGTTTGAGAGTGAGTCTGAGAGGGAGCAGTGCGAGAGTGAGTGTGAGAGGGAGCAGTGCGAGAGTGAGTGTGAGAGGGAGCAGTGCGAGAGTGAGTCAGAGAGGGAGCAGTGCGAGAGTGAGTGTGAGAGGGAGCAGTGCGAGTGTGAGTCTGAGAGGGAGCAGTGCGAGAGTGAGTGTGAGAGGGAGCAGTGCGAGTGTGAGTGTGAGAGGGAGCAGTGCGAGAGTGAGTCTGAGAGGGAGCAGTGCGAGAGTGAGTCTGAGAGGCAGCAGTGCGAGAGTGAGTCTGAGAGGGAGCAGTGCGAGATTGAGTCTGAGAGGGAGCTTTGCGAGAATGAGTCTGAGAGGGAGCAGTGCGAGCGTGAGTGTGAGAGGGAGCAGTGTGAGAGTAAGTCTCAGAGGGAGCAGTGTGAGAGTGAGTGTGAGAGGGAGCAGTGCGAGTGTGAGTCTGAGAGGGAGCAGTGCGAGAGTGAGTCTGAGAGGGAGCAGTGCGAGAGTGACTGTGAGAGGGAGCAGTGTGAGAGTGAGTCTGAGAGGGAGGAGTGCGAGAGTGTGTCTGAGAGGGAGGAGTGCGAGAGTGAGTGTGAGAGGGAGCAGTTCGAGTGTGAGTCTGAGAGGGAGCAGTGCGAGAGTGAGTGTGAGAGGGAGCAGTGCGAGAGAGAGTCTGAGAGGGAGCAGTGCGAGAGTGAGTCTGAGAGGGAGCAGCGTGAGAGTGAGTCTGAGAGGGAGCAGTGCCAGAGTGAGTCTGAGAGAGCTGAGTGAGAGTGAGTGTGAGAGGGAGCAGCGCCAGAGTGAGTGTGAGAGGCAGCAGCGCGAGAGTGAGTGTGAGAGGGAGCAGCGCGAGAGTCAGTGTGAGAGGGAGCAGTGCGAGAGTGAGTCTGAGAGGGAGCAGTGGGAGAGTGAGTCTGAATAGTAGTGTGACAGTGAGTGTGAATGGAAGCAGTGTGAGAGTGAGTGTGAGAGGGAGAAGTGTGAGATTGAGTGTGAGAGGGAGCAGTGCGAGAATGAGTCTGAGAGGGATCAGTGTGAGAGTGAGTGTGAGAGGGAGCAGTGCGAGAATGAGTCTGAGAGGGAGCAGTGAGAGAGTGAGTGTGAGAGGGAGCAGTGAGAGAGTGAGTGTGTGAGGGAGCAGTGTGAGAGTGAGTCTGAGAAGGAGCAGTGAGAGAGTGAGTGTGTGAGGGAGCAGTGTGAGAGTGAGTCTGAGAGGGAGCAGTGAGAGAGTGAGTGTGTGAGGGAGCAGTGAGAAAGTAAGTGTGACAGGGAGCAGCGCGAGAGTGAGTCTGAGAGGGAGCAGTGCGAGAGTGAGTGTGAGAGGGAGCAGTGTGAGAGTAAGTCTGAGAGGGAGCAGTGTGAGAGTGAGTGTGAGAGGGAGCAGTGCGAGAGAGAGTGTGAGAGGGAGCAGTGCGAGAGTGTGTCAAAGAGGGAGCAGTGTGACAGTGAGTGTGAGAGGGAGAAGTGCGAGAGTGAGTGTGAGAGGGAGCAGTGCGAGAGTGAGTCTGAGAGGGAGCAGTGCGAGACTGAGCGTGAGAGGGAGCAGTGGGAGAGTGAGTGTGAGAGGGAGCAGTGCGAGAGTGAGTATGAGAGGGAGCAGTGCGAGAGAGACTCTGAAAGGGAGCCGTGCGCGAGTGAGTCTGAGAGGGAGCAGTGCGAGAGTGAGTGTGAGAGGGAGCCGTGCGAGAGTGAGTGTGAGAGGGAGCAGTGCGAGAGTGACTCTGAGAGGGAGTAGTGATGGAGTGAGTCTGAGAGGGAGCAGTGCGAGAGTGAGTGTGAGAGGGAGCAGTGCGAGAGTGACTCTGAGAGGGAGTAGTGCGAGAGTTACTCTGAGAGGGAGCAGTGAGAGAGTGAGTCTGAGAGGGAGAAGTGCGAGAGTGAGTGTGAGCGGGAGCAGTGCGACAGTGACTCTGAGAGGGAGCAGTGCGAGAGTGAGTCTGAGAAGGAGCCGTGCGAGAGTGAGTGTGAGAGGGAGCAGTGAGAGAGTGAGTGCGTGAGGGAGCAGTGTGAAAGTAAGTGTGACAGGGAGCAGCGCGAGAGTGAGTCTGAGAGGGAGCTTTGCGAGAATGAGTCTGAGAGGGAGCAGTGCGAGAGTGAGTCTGAGAGGGAGCAGTGCGAGCGTGAGTGTGAGAGGGAGCAGTGTCAGAGTGAGTGTGAGAGGGAGCAGTGTGAGAGTGAGTGTGAGAGGGAGCAGTGGGAGAGAGAGTGTGAGAGGGAGCAGTGCGAGAGTGTGTCTAAGAGGGAGCAGTGTGACAGTGAGATTGAGAGGGAGAAGTGCGAGAGTGAGTGTGGGAGGGAGCAGTGCGAGAGTGATTGTGAGAGGGAGCAGTGTGAGAGTGAATCTGAGAGGGAGCAGTGAGAGAGTGGGTGTGAGAGGGAGCAGTGTGAGAGTGAGTCTGAGAGCGAGCAGTGTGACAGTGAGTCTGAGAGGGAGCAGTGAGAGAGTGAGACGGAGCGGGAGTAGTGCGAGAGTGAGGCTGAAAGGGAGCAGCGTGAGACTGAGACTGAGATGGAGCAGCGTGAGAGTCAGTCTGAGAGGGAACAGCGCGAGAGTGAGTCTGTGAGGGAGCAGCGCGAGAGTGAGTCTGAGAGGTAGCAGCGCGAGAGTGATTATGAGAGGGAAAAGCGCGAGAGTGAGTCGGAGAGGGAGTAGTGCGAGAGTGAGACGGAGAGGGAGTAGTGCGAGAGTGAGTCTGAGAGGGAGCAGTGCGAGAGTGAGTGTGAGAGGGAGAAGCGCGAGAGTGAGTCTGAGAGAGAGCAGTGCAAGAGTTAGACTGAGAGGCAGCAGTGGGAGAGTGATTGTGAGAGGGAGCAGTGCGAGAGTTAGTCTGAGAGGGAGCAGTGGGAGAGTGAGTCTGAGAGAGAGCAGTGCGAGTTTGAGTGTGAGAGGGAGCAGTGCGAGAGGGAGTGTGAGATGGAGCAGTGCGAGAGTTAGACTGAGAGGCAGCAGTGGGAGAGTGATTGTGAGAGAGAGCAGTGCGAGAGTGAGTGTGAGAGGGAGCAGTGCGAGTTTGAGTGTGAGATGGAGCAGTGCGAGAGCGAGTCTGAGAGGGAGCAGCGTGAGAGAGTCTAAGAGGGAGCAGCGCGAGAGTGAGTGTGAGAGGGAGCAGTGGGAGAGTGAGTCTGAGAGGGAGCAGTGTGAGAGTGAGTGTGAGAGGGAGCAGTGGAAGAGTGAGTCTGAGAGAGAGCAGTGTGAGTGAGTGTGAGAGGGAGCAGCGCGAGAGTGAGTGTGAGAGGGAGCAGTGCGAGAGTGTGTCTAAGAGGGAGCAGTGTGACAGTGAGAGTGAGAGGGAGCAGTGCGAGAGTGAGTGTGAGAGGGAGCAGTGGGAGAGTGAATCTGAGAGGGAGCAGTGAGAGAGTGAGTGTGAGAGGGAGCAGTGGGAGAGTGAATCTGAGAGGGAGCAGTGTGAGAGTGAGTCTGAGAGAGAGCAGTGCGAGAGTGAGTGTGAGAGGGAGCAGTGCGATAGTGAGTCATAGAGGGAGCAGTGCGAGAGTGAGTCTGAGAGGGATCAGTGTGACAGTGAGTCTGAGAGGGAGCAGTGCGAGAGTGAGTCTGAGAGGGAGCAGTGAGAGAGTGAGACGGAGCGGGAGTAGTGCGAGAGTGAGGCTGAAAGGGTGCAGCGTGAGACTGAGTCTGAGAGGGAGAAGCGCGAGAGTTAGTCTTAGAGGCAGCAGTGGGAGAGTGAGTGTGAGAGGGAGCAGTGCGAGAGTTAGTCTGAGAGGGAGCAGTGGGAGAGTGAGTCTGAGAGAGAACTGTGCGAGAGTGAGTGTGAGATGGAGCAGTTCGAGAGTGAGTCTGAGAGGGAGCAGTGCGAGAGTGAGTGTGAGATGGAGCAGTGCGAGAGGGAGTGTGAGATGGAGCAGTGCGAGAGTGAGTCTGAGAGAGAGCAGTGTGAGAGGGAGTGTGAGATGGAGCAGTGCGAGAGTGGGTCTGAGAGGGAGCAGTGCGAGAGTGAGTCTGAGAGGGAGCAGTGCGAGAGTGAGTCTGAGAGGGAGCAGTGCGAGAGTGAGTCTGAGAGGGAGCAGTGCGAGAGAGAGTCTGAGAGGGAGCAGTGCGAGAGAGAGTCTGCGAGGGAGCAGTGCGAGAGTGTGTCTAAGAGGGAGCAGTGTGACAGTGAGAGTGAGAGGGAGAAGTGCGAGAGTGAGTGTGAGAGGGAGCAGTGCGAGAGTGAGTGTGAGAGGGAGCAGTGTGAGAGTGAGTCTGAGAGGGAGCAGTGAGAGAGTGAGTGTGAGAGGGAGCAGTGTGAGAGTGAGTCTGAGAGAGAGCAGTGCGAGAGTGAGTGTGAGAGGGAGCAGTGCGATAGTGAGTCATAGAGGGAGCAGTGCGAGAGTGAGTCTGAGAGGGAGCAGTGCGAGAGGGAGTGTGAGATGGAGCAGTGCGAGAGTGAGTCTGATAGAGAGCAGTGTGAGAGGGAGTGTGAGATGGAGCAGTGCGAGAGTGAGTCTGAGAGGGAGCAGTGCGAGAGTGAGTCTGAGAGGGAGCAGTGCGAGAGAGAGTCTGAGAGGGAGCAGTGCGAGAGAGAGTCTGCGAGGGAGCAGCGTGAGAGAGTCTAAGAGGGAGCAGCGCGAGAGTGAGTGTGAGAGGGAACAGTGCGAGAGTGAGTGTGAGAGGGAGCAGTGGGAGAGTGACTCCGAGAGAGCAGTGTGAGTGTGAGTGTGAGAGGGAGCAGCGCGAGAGTGAGTGTGAGAGGGAGCAGTGCAAGAGTGAGTCTGAGAGGGAGCAGTGTGAGAGTGAGTGTGAGAGGGAGCAGTGGGAGAGTGAGTCTGAGAGAGCAGTGTGAGAGTGAGTGTGAGAGGGAGCAGCGCGAGAGCGAGTGTGAGAGGGAGCAGTGCGAGAGTGAGTCTAAGAGGGAGCAGTGCGACAGTGAGTGTGAGAGGGAGAAGTTCGAGAGTGAGTGTGAGAGGGAGGAGTGCGAGAGAGAGTCTGAGAGGGTGCAGTGAGAGAGTGAGTGTGAGAGGGTAAGTGAGAGAGTGAGTCTGAGAAGGAGCCGTGCCAGAATGAGTGTGAGAGGGAGCAGTGCGAGAGTGAGTTTGGGAGGGAGCAGTGCCAGAATGAGTGTGGGAGGCAGCAGTGTGAGAATGAGTGTGGGAGGGAGCAGTGTGAGAATGACTGTGAAAGGGAGCAGTGTGAGAGTGAGTGTGAGAGGGAGCAGTGTGAGATTGATTGTGAGAGGGAGCAATGGGAGAGTGAGTCTGAGACGGAGCAGTGTGAGAGTGAGTGTGAGAGTGAGCAGTGTGTGAGTGAGTGTGAGAGTTAGCAGTGTGAGAGTGAGTCTGAGAGGGAGAAGTGGGAGAGTGAGTGTGAGCGGGAGCAGTGCGAGAGTGAGTGAGAGAGGGAGCAGTGGGAGAGTGATTCTGAGAGGGAGCAGGTGGAGAGTGGGTCTGAGAGAGTGCAGTTTGAGAGTGAGTCTGAGAGGGAGCAGTGCGAGCGTGAGTGTGAGAGGGAGCAGTGCGAGAGTGAGTGTGAGAGGGAGCAGTGCGAGAGTGAGTCAGAGAGGGAGCAGTGCGAGAGTGAGTGTGAGAGGGAGCAGTGCGAGTGTGAGTCTGAGAGGGAGCAGTGCGAGAGTGAGTGTGAGAGGGAGCAGTGCGAGTGTGAGTGTGAGAGGGAGCAGTGCGAGAGTGAGTCTGAGAGGGAGCAGTGCGAGAGTGAGTCTGAGAGGCAGCAGTGCGAGAGTGAGTCTGAGAGGGAGCAGTGCGAGATTGAGTCTGAGAGGGAGCAGTGTGAGAGTAAGTCTCAGAGGGAGCAGTGTGAGAGTGAGTGTGAGAGGGAGCTTTGCGAGAGTGAGTCTGAGAGGGAGCAGTGCGAGCGTGAGTGTGAGAGGGAGCAGTGTGAGAGTAAGTCTCAGAGGGAGCAGTGTGAGAGTGAGTGTGAGAGGGAGCAGTGCGAGAGTGAGTCTGTGAGGGAGCAGCGCGAGAGTGAGTCTGTGAGGGAGCAGCGCGAGAGTGATTATGAGAGGGAGCAGCGTGAGAGTGAGTCTGTGAGGGAGCAGCGCGAGAGTGATTATGAGAGGGAGCAGCGCGAGAGTGAGTCTGTGAGGGAGCAGCGCGAGAGTGATTATGAGAGGGAACAGCGCGAGAGTGAGTCGGAGAGGGAGTAGTGCGAGAGTGAGACGGAGAGGGAATAGTGCGAGAGTGAGTCTGAGAGGGAGCAGCGTGAGAGTGAGTCTGAGAGGCAGCAGTGGGAGAGTGATTGTGAGTGGGAGCAGTGGGAGAGTGAGTCTGAGAGAGAGCAGTGCGAGAGTGAGTGTGAGTGAGAGCAGTGTGAGAGTGAATCTGAGAGGGAGCAGTGCGAGAGTGAGTCTGAGAGGGAGCAGTGTGAGAGTGAGTGTGAGCGAGAGCAGTGCGAGAGTGAGTGTGAGCGAGAGCAGTGCGAGAGTGAGTCTGAGAGGGAGCAGTGCGAGAGTGAGTCTGAGAGGGAGCAGTGCGAGAGAGAGTCTGCGAGGGAGGAGCGTGAGAGAGTCTGAGAGGGAGCAGCGCGAGAGTGAGTGTGAGAGGGAGCAGCGCGAGAGTGAGTGTGAGAGGGAGCAGTGCAAGAGTGAGTCTGAGAGGGAGCAGTGTGAGAGTGAGTGTGAGAGGGAGCAGTGGGAGAGTGAGTCTGAGAGAGCAGTGTGAGAGTGAGTGTGAGAGGGAGCAGCGCGAGAGTGAGTGTGAGAGGGAGCAGTGCGAGAGTGAGTCTAAGAGGGAGCAGTGCGACAGTGAGTGTGAGAGGGAGAAGTTCGAGAGTGAGTGTGAGAGGGAGGAGTGCGAGAGAGAGTCTGAGAGGGTGCAGTGAGAGAGTGAGTGTGAGAGGGTAAGTGAGAGAGTGAATCTGAGAAGGAGCCGTGCCAGAATGAGTGTGAGAGGGAGCAGTGCGAGAGTGAGTTTGGGAGGGAGCAGTGGCAGAATGAGTGTGGGAGGCAGCAGTGTGAGAATGAGTGTGGGAGGGAGCAGTGTGAGAATGACTGTGAAAGGGAGCAGTGTGAGAGTGAGTGTGAGAGGGAGCAGTGTGAGATTGATTGTGAGAGGGAGCAATGGGAGAGTGAGTCTGAGACGGAGCAGTGTGAGAGTGAGTGTGAGAGTGAGCAGTGTGTGAGTGAGTGTGAGAGTTAGCAGTGTGAGAGTAGTCTGAGAGGGAGAAGTGGGAGAGTGAGTGTGAGCGGGAGCAGTGCGAGAGTGAGTGTGAGAGGGAGCAGTGGGAGAGTGATTCTGAGAGGTAGCAGGTGGAGAGTGGGTCTGAGAGAGAGCAGTTTGAGAGTGAGTCTGAGAGGGAGAAGTGCGAGAGTGAGTGTGAGAGGGAGCAGTGCGAGAGTGAATCTGAGAGGAAGCTGTGGGAGAGTGATTCTGAGAGGGAGCAGTGTGAGAGTGAGTGTGAGCGGGAGCAGTGCGAGAGTGAGTGTGAGAGGGAGCAGTGCGAGAGTGAGTCTGAGAGGGAGCAGTGCGAGATTGAGTCTGAGAGGGAGCTTTGCGAGAATGAGGCTGAGAGGGAGCTTTGCGAGAGTGAGTCTGAGAGGGAGCAGTGCGAGCGTGAGTGTGAGAGGGAGCAGTGTGAGAGTAAGTCTCAGAGGGAGCAGTGTGAGAGTGAGTGTGAGAGGGAGCAGTGCGAGAGTGTGTCTAAGAGGGAGCAGTGTGACAGTGAGTGTGAGAGGGAGAAGTGCGAGAGTGAGTGTGAGAGGGAGCAGTGCGAGAGTGAGTGTGAGAGGGAGCAGTGTGAGAGTGAGTCTGAGAGGGAGCAGTGTGAGAGTGAATCTTAGAGGGAGCAGTGCGAGAGTGACTCTGAGAGGGTGCAGTGTGAGAGTGATTGTGAGAGGGGGCAGTGGGAGAGTGAGTCTGAAAAGTAGTGTGAAAGTGAGTGTGAAA
Source organism: Cetorhinus maximus (assembly GCF_964194155.1). NCBI lineage: Eukaryota > Metazoa > Chordata > Chondrichthyes > Lamniformes > Cetorhinidae > Cetorhinus > Cetorhinus maximus. The sequence continues at coordinate 26,766,959 of NC_135887.1, read as the reverse complement.
GGAAGCATTGTGAGAGTGAGTGTGAGAGAGAGAAGTGTGAGAATGAGTCTGAGAGGGAGCTGTGCGAGAGTGTGTCTAAGAGGGAGCAGTGTGACAGTGAGTGTGAGAGAGAGAAGTGCGAGAGTGAGTGTGAGAGGGAGCAGTACGAGAGTGAGTGTGAGCGGGAGCAATGCGAGAGAGAGTCTGAGAGGGAGCAGTGCAAGAGTGAGTGTGAGCGGGAGCAGTGCGAGAGTGAGTCTGAGAGGGAGCAGTGCGAGAGTGAGTGTGAGAGGGAGCAGTGCGAGTGTGAGTCTGAGAGGGAGCAGTGCGAGAGTGAGTGTGAGAGGGAGCAGTGCGAGTGTGAGTCTGAGAGGGAGCAGTGCGAGAGTGAGTCTGAGAGGGAGCAGTGCGAGAGTGAGTGTGAGAGGGAGCAGTGCGAGAGTGAGTCTGAGAGGGAGCTGTGGGAGAGTGAATCTGAGAGGGAGCAGTGTGAGAGTGAGTCTGAGAGGGAGCAGTTTGAGAGTAAGTCTGAGAGAGCTGAGTGAGAGTGAGTCTGAGAGGGAGCAGTGCGAGAGTGAGTGTGAGAGGGAGCAGTGGGAGAGTGAGTCTGAATAGTAGTGTGACAGTGAGTGTGAATGGAAGCAGTGTGAGAGTGAGTGTGAGAGGGAGAAGTGTGAGATTGAGTGTGAGAGGGAGCAGAGCGAGCGTGAGTCTGAGAGGGAGCAGTTCGAGAGTGAGTCTGAGAGAGCTGAGTGAGAGTGAGTGTGAGAGGCAGCAGCGCGAGAGTTAGTGTGAGAGGGAGCAGCGCGAGAGTGAGTCTGAGAGGGAGCAGTGCGAGACTGAGTGTGAGAGGGAGCAGTGCGAGAGTGAGTCTGAGAGGGAGCAGTGGGAGAGTGAGTCTGAATAGTAGTGTGACAGTGAGTGTGAATGGAAGCAGTGTGAGAGTGAGTGTGAGAGGGAGATGTGTGAGATTGAGTGTGAGAGGGAGCACTTTGAGAATGAGTCTGAGAGGGATCAGTGTGAGAGTGAGTGTGAGAGGGAGCAGTGTGAGAGTGAGTCTGAGAGGGAGCAGTGTGAGAGTGAGTGTGAGCGGGAGCAGTGGGAGAGTTAGTCTGAGAGAGAGCAGTGCGAGAGTTAGTCTGAGAGGGAGCAGTGTGAGAGTGAGTCTGAGAGGGAGCAGTGTGAGAGTGAGTCTGAGAGGGAGCAGTGTGAGAGTGAGTGTGAGAGGGAGCAGTGTGAGAGTGAGTCTGTGAGGGAGCAGTGTGAGAGTGAGTGTGAGCGGGAGCAGTGGGAGAATAAGTCTGAGAGGGAGCAGTGCGAGAGTGAGTATGAGAGGGAGCAGTGTGAGAGTGAGTGTGAGAGGGAGCAGTGCGAGAGTGAGTCTGAGAGGGAGCAGTGCGAGAGTGAGTCTAAGAGGGAGCAGCGCGAGGGTGAGTCTAAGAGGGAGCAGCACGAGAGTGAGTGTGAGATGCAGGAGCGTGAGAGTGAGTCTGAGAGGGGGCAGTGCGAGAGTGAGTCTGAGAGGGAGCAGTGGGAGAGTGAGTCTGAGAGAGCAGTGTGAGAGTGAGTGTGAGAGGGAGTAGTGCGAGAGTGAGTCTGAGAGGGAGCAGTGTGAGAGTGAGCGTGAAAGGGAGCAGTTTGAGAGTGAGTCTGAGAGGGAGCAGTGCGAGAGTGAGTGTGAGAGGGAGCAGTGCGAGAGTGAGTCTGAGAGAGAGCAGTGCGAGAGTGAGTCTGAGAGGGAGCAGTGCGAGAGTGAGTGTGAGAGGGAGCAGGGCGAGAGTGAGTCTGTGAGGGAGCAGTGCGAGAGGGAGTCTGTGAGGGAGCAGTGGGAGAGTGAGTCTTAGAGGGAGCAGTGCGAGAGTGAGTCTGAGAGGGAACGGTGCGAGAGTGAGTGTGAGAGGGAGCAGTGCGATAGTGAGTCTGAGAGGGAGCAGTGCGAGAGTCAGTCTGAGAGGGAGCAGTGCGAGAGTGAGTCTGAGAGGGTGCAGTGTGAGAGTGAGCATGAAAAGGAGCTTTGCGAGAGTGAGTGTGAGAGGGAGCAGTGCGAGAGTGAGTCTGAGAGAGAGCAGTGCGAGAGTGAGTCTGAGAGGGAGCAGTGCGAGAGTGAGTCTGAGAGGGAGCAGTGCGAGAGTGAGTCTGCGAGGGAGCAGTGCGAGAGTGAGTCTGAGAGGGAGAGTGCGAGAGTGAGTCTGAGAGGGACCCGTGCGAGTGTGAGTGTGAGAGGGCGCAGTGCGAGAGTGAGTCTGAGAGGGAACAGTTTGAGAGTGAGTCTGACAGGGAGAGTGCGAGAGTGAGTCTGAGAGGGACCCGTGCGAGAGTGAGTCTGAGAGGGAGCAGTGTGAGAGTGAGTCTGAGGGAGCAGTGCGAGAGTGAGTGTGAGAGGGAGCAGTGCGAGAGTGATTCTGAAGGAAGCAGTGGGAGAGTGAGTCTGAGAGGGAGCAGTGCGAGAGTGAGTCTGAGAGGGAGCAGTGTGAGTGTGAGTCTGAGAGGGTGCAGTGTGATAGTGAGTGTGAGTGGGAGCAGTGCGAGAGTGAGTGTGAGAGGGAGCCGTGCGCGGGTGAGTCTGAGATGGAGCAGTGAGAGAGTGATTCTGAGAGAGAGCAGTGGGAGAGTGAATATGAGAGGGAGCAGTGGGAGAGTGAATCTGAGAGAGAGCAGTGCGAGAGTGAGTCTGAGAGGGAGCAGTGCGAGAGTGAGTGTGAGAGGGAGCAGTGCGAGAGTGAATCTGAGCGGGAGCTTTGCGAGAGTGAGTTTTAGTGGGAGCAGTGGGAGAGTGAGTCTGAGAGGGAGCAGTGCGAGATTAAGTCTGAGAGGGAGCAGTGCGAGTTTGCGTCTGAGAAGGAGCAGTGCGAGAGTGAGTGTGAGAGGGAGCAGTGCGAGAGTGAGTGTGAGAGGGAGCAGTGCGAGAGCGATTCTGAAGGAAGCAGTGCGAGAGTGAGTCTGAGAGGGAGCAGTGGGAGATTGAGTCTAAGAGGGAGCAGTGCGTGACTGATTGTGAGAGGGAGCAGTGCGAGAGTGAGTCTGAGAGGGAGCAGTGTGTGAGTGAGTGTGAGTGGGAGCAGTGCGATAGTGAATGTGAGAGGGAGCAGTGCGAGATTGAGTCTGAGAGGGAGCAGTGCGATAGTGAGACTAAGAGGGAGCAGTGCGAGAGTGAGTGTGAGAGGGAGAAGTGCGAGAGTGAGTGTGAGAGGGAGCAGTGCGAAAGTGAGTGTGAGAGGAAGCAGTGCAAGAGAGAGTCTGAGATGGAGCCGTGCGCGGGTGAGTCTGAGAGGGAGCAGTGCGAGAGTGAGTGTGAGAGGGAGCAGCGCGAGAGTGAGTCTGAGAGGGAGCAGTGCGAGAGTGAGTCTGAGAGGGAGCTGTTTGAGAGTGAGTGTGAGAGGTAGCAGTCAGCGAATGAGCCTGAGAGGGAGCAGTTTGAGAGTGAGTCTGAGAGGGAGCGGTGCGAGAGTGAGTGTGAGAGGGAGCAGTGCGAGAGTGAGTCTGAGAGGGAGCAGTGCGAGAGTGAGTGTGAGAGGGAGCAGTGCGAGAGTGAGTCTGAGAGGGAGCAGTGTGAGAGTGAGTCTGAGAGGGAGCAGTGAGAGAGTGAATGTGAGAGGGAGCAGTGGGAGAGTGAATCTGAGAGGGAGCAGTGCGAGAGTGAGTGTGAGAGGGAGCAGTGCGAGAGTGAGTCTGAGAGAGAGCAGTGCGAGACTGAGTCTGAGAGTGAGCAGTGCGAGAGGGAGTCTGAGAGGGAGCAGTGTGAGAGTGAGTCTGAGAGAGAGCAGTGTGAGAGTGAGTGTGAGAGGGAGCATTGCGTAAGTGAGTCTGAGAGTGAGCAGTGCGAGAGTGAATCTTAGAGGGAGCAGTGCGAGAGTGAGTCTGAGAGGGAGCAGTGCGAGAGTGAGTGTGAGAGAGAGCAGTGTGAGAGGGAGTGTGAGATGGAGCAGTGCGAGAGTGAGTCTGAGAGGGAGCAGTGCGAGAGTGAGTCTGAGAGGGAGCAGTGCGAGAGAGAGTCTGAGAGGGAGCAGTGCGAGAGAGAGTCTGCGAGGGAGCAGCGTGAGAGAGTCTAAGAGGGAGCAGCGCGAGAGTGAGTGTGAGAGGGAACAGTGCGAGAGTGAGTGTGAGAGGGAGCAGTGGGAGAGTGACTCCGAGAGAGCAGTGTGAGAGTGAGTGTGAGAGGGAGCAGCGCGAGAGTGAGTGTGAGAGGGAGCAGTGCAAGAGTGAGTCTGAGAGGGAGCAGTGTGAGAGTGAGTGTGAGAGGGAGCAGTGGGAGAGTGAGTCTGAGAGAGCAGTGTGAGAGTGAGTGTAAAAGGGAGCAGCGCGAGAGTGAGTGTGAGAGGGAGCAGCGCGAGAGTGAGTCTAAGAGGGAGCAGTGCGACAGTGAGTGTGAGAGGGAGAAGTTCGAGAGTGAGTGTGAGAGGGAGGAGTGCGAGAGAGAGTCTGAGAGGGTGCAGTGAGAGAGTGAGTGTGAGAGGGTAAGTGAGAGAGTGAGTCTGAGAAGGAGCCGTGCCAGAATGAGTGTGAGAGGGAGCAGTGCGAGAGTGAGTTTGGGAGGGAGCAGTGCCAGAATGAGTGTGGGAGGCAGCAGTGTGAGAATGAGTGTGGGAGGGAGCAGTGTGAGAATGACTGTGAAAGGGAGCAGTGTGAGAGTGAGTGTGAGAGGGAGCAGTGTGAGATTGATTGTGAGAGGGAGCAATGGGAGAGTGAGTCTGAGACGGAGCAGTGTGAGAGTGAGTGTGAGAGTGAGCAGTGTGTGAGTGAGTGTGAGAGTTAGCAGTGTGAGAGTAGTCTGAGAGGGAGAAGTGGGAGAGTGAGTGTGAGCGGGAGCAGTGCGAGAGTGAGTGTGAGAGGGAGCAGTGGGAGAGTGATTCTGAGAGGTAGCAGGTGGAGAGTGGGTCTGAGAGAGAGCAGTTTGAGAGTGAGTCTGAGAGGGAGAAGTGCGAGAGTGAGTGTGAGAGGGAGCAGTGCGAGAGTGAATCTGAGAGGAAGCTGTGGGAGAGTGATTCTGAGAGGGAGCAGTGTGAGAGTGAGTGTGAGCGGGAGCAGTGCGAGAGTGAGTCTGAGAGGGAGCAGTGCGAGAGTGAGTCTGAGAGGGAGCAGTGCGAGATTGAGTCTGAGAGGGAGCTTTGCGAGAATGAGGCTGAGAGGGAGCTTTGCGAGAGTGAGTCTGAGAGGGAGCAGTGCGAGCGTGAGTGTGAGAGGGAGCAGTGTGAGAGTAAGTCTCAGAGGGAGCAGTGTGAGAGTGAGTGTGAGAGGGAGCAGTGCGAGAGTGTGTCTAAGAGGGAGCAGTGTGACAGTGAGTGTGAGAGGGAGAAGTGCGAGAGTGAATGTGAGAGGGAGCAGTGCGAGAGTGAGTGTGAGAGGGAGCAGTGTGAGAGTGAGTCTGAGAGGGAGCAGTGTGAGAGTGAATCTTAGAGGGAGCAGTGCGAGAGTGACTCTGAGAGGGTGCAGTGTGAGAGTGATTGTGAGAGGGGGCAGTGGGAGAGTGAGTCTGAAAAGTAGTGTGAAAGTGAGTGTGAAAGGAAGCATTGTGAGAGTGAGTGTGAGAGAGAGAAGTGTGAGAATGAGTCTGAGAGGGAGCTGTGCGAGAGTGTGTCTAAGAGGGAGCAGTGTGACAGTGAGTGTGAGAGAGAGAAGTGCGAGAGTGAGTGTGAGAGGGAGCAGTACGAGAGTGAGTGTGAGCGGGAGCAATGCGAGAGAGAGTCTGAGAGGGAGCAGTGCAAGAGTGAGTGTGAGCGGGAGCAGTGCGAGAGTGAGTCTGAGAGGGAGCAGTGCGAGAGTGAGTGTGAGAGGGAGCAGTGCGAGTGTGAGTCTGAGAGGGAGCAGTGCGAGAGTGAGTGTGAGAGGGAGCAGTGCGAGTGTGAGTCTGAGAGGGAGCAGTGCGAGAGTGAGTCTGAGAGGGAGCAGTGCGAGAGTGAGTGTGAGAGGGAGCAGTGCGAGAGTGAGTCTGAGAGGGAGCTGTGGGAGAGTGAATCTGAGAGGGAGCAGTGCGAGAGTGAGTGTGAGAGGGAGCAGTGCGAGTGAGTCTGAGAGGGAGCAGTGCGAGAGTGAGTCTGAGAGGGAGCAGTGTGAGAGTGAGTCTGAGAGGGAGCAGTGCGAGAGTGAGTGTGAGAGGGAGCAGTGCGAGTGTGAGTCTGAGAGGGAGCAGTGCGAGAGTGAGTCTGAGAGGGAGCAGTTTGAGAGTAAGTCTGAGAGAGCTGAGTGAGAGTGAGTCTGAGAGGGAGCAGCGCCAGAGTGAGTGTGAGAGGCAGCAGCGCGAGAGTGAGTGTGAGAGGCAGCAGCGCGAGAGTGAGTGTGAGAGGGAGCAGTGCGAGAGTGAGTTTGAGAGGGAGCAGTGGGAGAGTGAGTCTGAATAGTAGTGTGACAGTGAGTGTGAATGGAAGCAGTGTGAGAGTGAGTGTGAGAGGGAGAAGTGTGAGATTGAGTGTGAGAGGGAGCAGAGCGAGCGTGAGTCTGAGAGGGAGCAGTTCGAGAGTGAGTCTGAGAGAGCTGAGTGAGAGTGAGTGTGAGAGGCAGCAGCGCGAGAGTTAGTGTGAGAGGGAGCAGCGCGAGAGTGAGTCTGAGAGGGAGCAGTGCGAGACTGAGTGTGAGAGGGAGCAGTGCGAGAGTGAGTCTGAGAGGGAGCAGTGGGAGAGTGAGTCTGAATAGTAGTGTGACAGTGAGTGTGAATGGAAGCAGTGTGAGAGTGAGTGTGAGAGGGAGATGTGTGAGATTGAGTGTGAGAGGGAGCACTTTGAGAATGAGTCTGAGAGGGATCAGTGTGAGAGTGAGTGTGAGAGGGAGCAGTGTGAGAGTGAGTCTGAGAGGGAGCAGTGTGAGAGTGAGTGTGAGCGGGAGCAGTGGGAGAGTTAGTCTGAGAGAGAGCAGTGCGAGAGTTAGTCTGAGAGGGAGCAGTGTGAGAGTGAGTCTGAGAGGGAGCAGTGTGAGAGTGAGTCTGAGAGGGAGCAGTGTGAGAGTGAGTGTGAGAGGGAGCAGTGTGAGAGTGAGTCTGTGAGGGAGCAGTGTGAGAGTGAGTGTGAGCGGGAGCAGTGGGAGAATAAGTCTGAGAGGGAGCAGTGCGAGAGTGAGTATGAGAGGGAGCAGTGTGAGAGTGAGTGTGAGAGGGAGCAGTGCGAGAGTGAGTCTGAGAGGGAGCAGTGCGAGAGTGAGTCTAAGAGGGAGCAGCGCGAGGGTGAGTCTAAGAGGGAGCAGCACGAGAGTGAGTGTGAGACGCAGGAGCGTGAGAGTGAGTCTGAGAGGGGGCAGTGCGAGAGTGAGTCTGAGAGGGAGCAGTGGGAGAGTGAGTCTGAGAGAGCAGTGTGAGAGTGAGTGTGAGAGGGAGTAGTGCGAGAGTGAGTCTGAGAGGGAGCAGTGTGAGAGTGAGCGTGAAAGGGAGCAGTTTGAGAGTGAGTCTGAGAGGGAGCAGTGCGAGAGTGAGTGTGAGAGGGAGCAGTGCGAGAGTGAGTCTGAGAGAGAGCAGTGCGAGAGTGAGTCTGAGAGGGAGCAGTGCGAGAGTGAGTGTGAGAGGGAGCAGGGCGAGAGTGAGTCTGTGAGGGAGCAGTGCGAGAGGGAGTCTGTGAGGGAGCAGTGGGAGAGTGAGTCTTAGAGGGAGCAGTGCGAGAGTGAGTCTGAGAGGGAACGGTGCGAGAGTGAGTGTGAGAGGGAGCAGTGCGATAGTGAGTCTGAGAGGGAGCAGTGCGAGAGTCAGTCTGAGAGGGAGCAGTGCGAGAGTGAGTCTGAGAGGGTGCAGTGTGAGAGTGAGCATGAAAAGGAGCTTTGCGAGAGTGAGTGTGAGAGGGAGCAGTGCGAGAGTGAGTCTGAGAGAGAGCAGTGCGAGAGTGAGTCTGAGAGGGAGCAGTGCGAGAGTGAGTCTGAGAGGGAGCAGTGCGAGAGTGAGTCTGCGAGGGAGCAGTGCGAGAGTGAGTCTGAGAGGGAGAGTGCGAGAGTGAGTCTGAGAGGGACCCGTGCGAGTGTGAGTGTGAGAGGGCGCAGTGCGAGAGTGAGTCTGAGAGGGAACAGTTTGAGAGTGAGTCTGACAGGGAGAGTGCGAGAGTGAGTCTGAGAGGGACCCGTGCGAGAGTGAGTCTGAGAGGGAGCAGTGTGAGAGTGAGTCTGAGGGAGCAGTGCGAGAGTGAGTGTGAGAGGGAGCAGTGCGAGAGTGATTCTGAAGGAAGCAGTGGGAGAGTGAGTCTGAGAGGGAGCAGTGCGAGAGTGAGTCTGAGAGGGAGCAGTGTGAGTGTGAGTCTGAGAGGGTGCAGTGTGATAGTGAATGTGAGTGGGAGCAGTGCGAGAGTGAGTGTGAGAGGGAGCCGTGCGCGGGTGAGTCTGAGATGGAGCAGTGAGAGAGTGATTCTGAGAGAGAGCAGTGGGAGAGTGAATATGAGAGGGAGCAGTGGGAGAGTGAATCTGAGAGAGAGCAGTGCGAGAGTGAGTCTGAGAGGGAGCAGTGCGAGAGTGAGTGTGAGAGGGAGCAGTGCGAGAGTGAATCTGAGAGGGAGCTTTGCGAGAGTGAGTTTTAGTGGGAGCAGTGGGAGAGTGAGTCTGAGAGGGAGCAGTGCGAGATTAAGTCTGAGAGGGAGCAGTGCGAGTTTGCGTCTGAGAAGGAGCAGTGCGAGAGTGAGTGTGAGAGGGAGCAGTGCGAGAGTGAGTGTGAGAGGGAGCAGTGCGAGAGCGATTCTGAAGGAAGCAGTGCGAGAGTGAGTCTGAGAGGGAGCAGTGGGAGATTGAGTCTAAGAGGGAGCAGTGCGTGACTGATTGTGAGAGGGAGCAGTGCGAGAGTGAGTCTGAGAGGGAGCAGTGTGTGAGTGAGTGTGAGTGGGAGCAGTGCGATAGTGAATGTGAGAGGGAGCAGTGCGAGATTGAGTCTGAGAGGGAGCAGTGCGAGAGTGAGTGTGAGAGGGAGAAGTGCGAGAGTGAGTGTGAGAGGGAGCAGTGCGAAAGTGAGTGTGAGAGGAAGCAGTGCAAGAGAGAGTCTGAGATGGAGCCGTGCGCGGGTGAGTCTGAGAGGGAGCAGTGCGAGAGTGAGTGTGAGAGGGAGCAGCGCGAGAGTGAGTCTGAGAGGGAGCAGTGCGAGAGTGAGTCTGAGAGGGAGCTGTTTGAGAGTGAGTGTGAGAGGTAGCAGTCAGCGAATGAGCCTGAGAGGGAGCAGTTTGAGAGTGAGTCTGAGAGGGAGCGGTGCGAGAGTGAGTGTGAGAGGGAGCAGTGCGAGAGTGAGTCTGAGAGGGAGCAGTGCGAGAGTGAGTGTGAGAGGGAGCAGTGCGAGAGTGAGTCTGAGAGGGAGCAGTGTGAGAGTGAGTCTGAGAGGGAGCAGTGAGAGAGTGAATGTGAGAGGGAGCAGTGGGAGAGTGAATCTGAGAGGGAGCAGTGCGAGAGTGAGTGTGAGAGGGAGCAGTGCGAGAGTGAGTCTGAGAGAGAGCAGTGCGAGACTGAGTCTGAGAGTGAGCAGTGCGAGAGGGAGTCTGAGAGGGAGCAGTGTGAGAGTGAGTCTGAGAGAGAGCAGTGTGAGAGTGAGTGTGAGAGGGAGCATTGCGTAAGTGAGTCTGAGAGTGAGCAGTGCGAGAGTGAATCTTAGAGGGAGCAGTGCGAGAGTGAGTCTGAGAGGGAGCAGTGCGAGAGTGAGTGTGAGAGAGAGCAGTGTGAGAGGGAGTGTGAGAGGGAGCAGTGCGAGAGAGAGTCTGAGAGGGAGCAGTGCGAGAGAGAGTCTGCGAGGGAGCAGCGTGAGAGAGTCTAAGAGGGAGCAGCGCGAGAGTGAGTGTGAGAGGGAACAGTGCGAGAGTGAGTGTGAGAGGGAGCAGTGGGAGAGTGACTCCGAGAGAGCAGTGTGAGAGTGAGTGTGAGAGGGAGCAGCGCGAGAGTGAGTGTGAGAGGGAGCAGTGCAAGAGTGAGTCTGAGAGGGAGCAGTGTGAGAGTGAGTGTGAGAGGGAGCAGTGGGAGAGTGAGTCTGAGAGAGCAGTGTGAGAGTGAGTGTAAAAGGGAGCAGCGCGAGAGTGAGTGTGAGAGGGAGCAGTGCGAGAGTGAGTCTAAGAGGGAGCAGTGCGACAGTGAGTGTGAGAGGGAGAAGTTCGAGAGTGAGTGTGAGAGGGAGGAGTGCGAGAGAGAGTCTGAGAGGGTGCAGTGAGAGAGTGAGTGTGAGAGGGTAAGTGAGAGAGTGAGTCTGAGAAGGAGCCGTGCCAGAATGAGTGTGAGAGGGAGCAGTGCGAGAGTGAGTTTGGGAGGGAGCAGTGGCAGAATGAGTGTGGGAGGCAGCAGTGTGAGAATGAGTGTGGGAGGGAGCAGTGTGAGAATGACTGTGAAAGGGAGCAGTGTGAGAGTGAGTGTGAGAGGGAGCAGTGTGAGATTGATTGTGAGAGGGAGCAATGGGAGAGTGAGTCTGAGACGGAGCAGTGTGAGAGTGAGTGTGAGAGTGAGCAGTGTGTGAGTGAGTGTGAGAGTTAGCAGTCTGAGAGTGAGTCTGAGAGGGAGAAGTGGGAGAGTGAGTGTGAGCGGGAGCAGTGCGAGAGTGAGTGAGAGAGGGAGCAGTGGGAGAGTGATTCTGAGAGGGAGCAGGTGGAGAGTGGGTCTGAGAGAGAGCAGTTTGAGAGTGAGTCTGAGAGGGAGCAGTGCGAGAGTGAGTGTGAGAGGGAGCAGTGCGAGAGTGAGTGTGAGAGGGAGCAGTGCGAGAGTGAGTCAGAGAGGGAGCAGTGCGAGAGTGAGTGTGAGAGGGAGCAGTGCGAGTGTGAGTCTGAGAGGGAGCAGTGCGAGAGTGAGTGTGAGAGGGAGCAGTGCGAGAGTGAGTCTGAGAGGGAGCAGTGCGAGAGTGAGTGTGAGAGGGAGCAGTGCGAGTGTGAGTGTGAGAGGGAGCAGTGCGAGCGTGAGTCTGAGAGGGAGCAGTGCGAGAGTGAGTCTGAGAGGCAGCAGTGCGAGAGTGAGTCTGAGAGGGAGCAGTGCGAGATTGAGTCTGAGAGAGAGCTTTGCGAGAATGAGTCTGAGAGGGAGCAGTGCGAGCGTGAGTGTGAGAGGGAGCAGTGTGAGAGTAAGTCTCAGAGGGAGCAGTGTGAGAGTGAGTGTGAGAGGGAGCTTTGCGAGAGTGAGTCTGAGAGGGAGCAGTGCGAGCGTGAGTGTGAGAGGGAGCAGTGTGAGAGTAAGTCTCAGAGGGAGCAGTGTGAGAGTGAGTGTGAGAGGGAGCAGTGCGAGAGTGAGTCTGTGAGGGAGCAGCGCGAGAGTGAGTCTGTGAGGGAGCAGCGCGAGAGTGATTATGAGAGGGAGCAGCGCGAGAGTGAGTCTGTGAGGGAGCAGCGCGAGAGTGATTATGAGAGGGAGCAGCGCGAGAGTGAGTCTGTGAGGGAGCAGCGCGAGAGTGATTATGAGAGGGAACAGCGCGAGAGTGAGTCGGAGAGGGAGTAGTGCGAGAGTGAGACGGAGAGGGAATAGTGCGAGAGTGAGTCTGAGAGGGAGCAGCGTGAGAGTGAGTCTGAGAGGCAGCAGTGGGAGAGTGATTGTGAGTGGGAGCAGTGGGAGAGTGAGTCTGAGAGGGAGCAGTGCGAGAGAGAGTCTGCGAGGGAGGAGCGTGAGAGAGTCTAAGAGGGAGCAGCGCGAGAGTGAGTGTGAGAGGGAGCAGCGCGAGAGTGAGTGTGAGAGGGAGCAGTGCAAGAGTGAGTCTGAGAGGGAGCAGTGTGAGAGTGAGTGTGAGAGGGAGCAGTGGGAGAGTGAGTCTGAGAGAGCAGTGTGAGAGTGAGTGTGAGAGGGAGCAGCGCGAGAGTGAGTGTGAGAGGGAGCAGTGCGAGAGTGAGTCTAAGAGGGAGCAGTGCGACAGTGAGTGTGAGAGGGAGAAGTTCGAGAGTGAGTGTGAGAGGGAGGAGTGCGAGAGAGAGTCTGAGAGGGTGCAGTGAGAGAGTGAGTGTGAGAGGGTAAGTGAGAGAGTGAGTCTGAGAAGGAGCCGTGCCAGAATGAGTGTGAGAGGGAGCAGTGCGAGAGTGAGTTTGGGAGGGAGCAGTGGCAGAATGAGTGTGGGAGGCAGCAGTGTGAGAATGAGTGTGGGAGGGAGCAGTGTGAGAATGACTGTGAAAGGGAGCAGTGTGAGAGTGAGTGTGAGAGGGAGCAGTGTGAGATTGATTGTGAGAGGGAGCAATGGGAGAGTGAGTCTGAGACGGAGCAGTGTGAGAGTGAGCAGTGTGTGAGTGAGTGTGAGAGTTAGCAGTGTGAGAGTAGTCTGAGAGGGAGAAGTGGGAGAGTGAGTGTGAGCGGGAGCAGTGCGAGAGTGAGTGTGAGAGGGAGCAGTGGGAGAGTGATTCTGAGAGGTAGCAGGTGGAGAGTGGGTCTGAGAGAGAGCAGTTTGAGAGTGAGTCTGAGAGGGAGAAGTGCGAGAGTGAGTGTGAGAGGGAGCAGTGCGAGAGTGAGTGTGAAAGGAAGCATTGTGAGAGTGAGTGTGAGAGAGAGAAGTGTGAGAATGAGTCTGAGAGGGAGCTGTGCGAGAGTGTGTCTAAGAGGGAGCAGTGTGACAGTGAGTGTGAGAGAGAGAAGTGCGAGAGTGAGTGTGAGAGGGAGCAGTACGAGAGTGAGTGTGAGCGGGAGTAATGCGAGAGAGAGTCTGAGAGGGAGCAGTGCAAGAGTGAGTGTGAGCGGGAGCAGTGCGAGAGTGAGTCTGAGAGGGAGCAGTGCGAGAGTGAGTGTGAGAGGGAGCAGTGCGAGTGTGAGTCTGAGAGGGAGCAGTGCGAGAGTGAGTGTGAGAGGGAGCAGTGCGAGTGTGAGTCTGAGAGGGAGCAGTGCGAGAGTGAGTCTGAGAGGGAGCAGTGCGAGAGTGAGTGTGAGAGGGAGCAGTGCGAGAGTGAGTCTGAGAGGGAGCTGTGGGAGAGTGAATCTGAGAGGGAGCAGTGCGAGAGTGAGTGTGAGAGGGAGCAGTGCGAGTGTGAGTCTGAGAGGGAGCAGTGCGAGAGTGAGTCTGAGAGGGAGCAGTGTGAGAGTGAGTCTGAGAGGGAGCAGTGCGAGAGTGAGTGTGAGAGGGAGCAGTGCGAGTGTGAGTCTGAGAGGGAGCAGTGCGAGAGTGAGTCTGAGAGGGAGCAGTTTGAGAGTAAGTCTGAGAGAGCTGAGTGAGAGTGAGTCTGAGAGGGAGCAGCGCCAGAGTGAGTGTGAGAGGCAGCAGCGCGAGAGTGAGTGTGAGTGGGAGCAGTGCGAGAGTGAGTGTGAGAGGGAGCAGTGGGAGAGTGAGTCTGAATAGTAGTGTGACAGTGAGTGTGAATGGAAGCAGTGTGAGAGTGAGTGTGAGAGGGAGAAGTGTGAGATTGAGTGTGAGAGGGAGCAGAGCGAGCGTGAGTCTGAGAGGGAGCAGTTCGAGAGTGAGTCTGAGAGAGCTGAGTGAGAGTGAGTGTGAGAGGCAGCAGCGCGAGAGTTAGTGTGAGAGGGAGCAGCGCGAGAGTGAGTCTGAGAGGGAGCAGTGCGAGACTGAGTGTGAGAGGGAGCAGTGCGAGAGTGAGTCTGAGAGGGAGCAGTGGGAGAGTGAGTCTGAATAGTAGTGTGACAGTGAGTGTGAATGGAAGCAGTGTGAGAGTGAGTGTGAGAGGGAGATGTGTGAGATTGAGTGTGAGAGGGAGCACTTTGAGAATGAGTCTGAGAGGGATCAGTGTGAGAGTGAGTGTGAGAGGGAGCAGTGTGAGAGTGAGTCTGAGAGGGAGCAGTGTGAGAGTGAGTGTGAGCGGGAGCAGTGGGAGAGTTAGTCTGAGAGAGAGCAGTGCGAGAGTTAGTCTGAGAGGGAGCAGTGTGAGAGTGAGTCTGAGAGGGAGCAGTGTGAGAGTGAGTCTGAGAGGGAGCAGTGTGAGAGTGAGTGTGAGAGGGAGCAGTGTGAGAGTGATTGTGAGAGGGGGCAGCGTGAGAGTGAGTGTGTGAGGGAGCAGTGCGCAAGTGACTCTGAGAGGGTGCAGTGCGAGAGTGAGTGAGAGAGGGAGCAGTGGGAGAGTGAGTCTGAAAAGTAGTGTGAAAGTGAGTGTGAAAGGAAGCATTGTGAGAGTGAGTGTGAGAGAGAGAAGTGTGAGAATGAGTCTGAGAGGGAGCTGTGCGAGAGTGTGTCTAAGAGGGAGCAGTGTGACAGTGAGTGTGAGAGAGAGAAGTGCGAGAGTGAGTGTGAGAGGGAGCAGTACGAGAGTGAGTGTGAGCGGGAGTAATGCGAGAGAGAGTCTGAGAGGGAGCAGTGCGAGAGTGAGTGTGAGCGGGAGCAGTGCGAGAGTGAGTCTGAGAGGGAGCAGTGCGAGAGTGAGTGTGAGAGGGAGCAGTGCGAGTGTGAGTCTGAGAGGGAGCAGTGCGAGAGTGAGTGTGAGAGGGAGCAGTGCGAGTGTGAGTCTGAGAGGGAGCAGTGCGAGAGTGAGTCTGAGAGGGAGCAGTGCGAGAGTGAGTGTGAGAGGGAGCAGTGCGAGAGTGAGTCTGAGAGGGAGCTGTGGGAGAGTGAATCTGAGAGGGAGCAGTGCGAGAGTGAGTGTGAGAGGGAGCAGTGCGAGTGTGAGTCTGAGAGGGAGCAGTGCGAGAGTGAGTCTGAGAGGGAGCAGTGTGAGAGTGAGTCTGAGAGGGAGCAGTGCGAGAATGAGTGTGAGAGGGAGCAGTGCGAGTGTCAGTCTGAGAGGGAGCAGTGCGAGAGTGAGTCTGAGAGGGAGCAGTTTGAGAGTAAGTCTGAGAGAGCTGAGTGAGAGTGAGTGTGAGAGGGAGCAGCGCCAGAGTGAGTGTGAGAGGCAGCAGCGCGAGAGTGAGTGTGAGAGGGAGCAGTGCGAGAGTGAGTGTGAGAGGGAGCAGTGGGAGAGTGAGTCTGAATAGTAGTGTGACAGTGAGTGTGAATGGAAGCAGTGTGAGAGTGAGTGTGAGAGGGAGAAGTGTGAGATTGAGTGTGAGAGGGAGCACTTTGAAAATGAGTCTGAGAGGGAGCAGTGTGAGAGTGAGTGTGTGAGGGAGCAGTGAGAGAGTGAGTGTGTGAGGGAGCAGTGTGAAAGTAAGTGTGACAGGGAGCAGCACGAGAGTGAGTCTGAGAGGGTGCAGTGCGAGAGTGAGTCTGAGAGGGAGCAGTGCGAGAGTGAGTGTGAGAGGGAGCAGTGTGAGAGTAAGTCTGAGAGGGAGCAGTGTGAGAGTGAGTGTGAGAGGGAGCAGTGCGAGAGAGAGTGTGAGCGCGAGCAGTGCGAGAGTGTGTCGAAGAGGGAGCAGTGTGACAGTGAGTTTGAGAGGGAGAAGTGCGAGAGTGAGTGTGAGAGGGAGCAGTGCGAGAGTGAGTCTGAGAGGGAGCAGTGCGAGAGTAGGTGTGAGAGGGAGCAGTGTGAGAGAGAGTCAGAGAGGGAGCCGCGCGCGAGTGAGTCTGAGAGGGAGCAGTGTGAGAGTGAGTCTGAGAGGGAGCAGTGTGAGAGTGAGTCTGAGAGGGAGCAGTGCGAGAGTGAGTCTAAGAGGGAGCAGCGCGAGAGTGACTAAGAGAGGGAGCAGTGTGAGAGTGAGTCTGAGAGGGAGCAGTGCGAGACTGAGCTTGAGAGGGAGCAGTGCGAGAGTGAGTGTTAGAGGGAGCAGTGCGAGAGTGAGTGTGAGAGGGAACAGTGAGAGTGTGAGTCTGAGAGGGAGAATTGCGAGAGTGAGTGTGAGAGGTAGCAGTGTGAGAGTGAGTCTGAGAGGGAGCAGTGCGAGAGTGACTAAGAGAGGGAGCAGTGAGAGAGAGAGTCTGAGAGGGAGCAGTGGGAGAGTGACTAAGAGAGGGAGCAGTGAGAGAGAGAGTCTGAGAGGGAGCAGTGCGAGAGTGAGTCTGAGAGGGAGCCGTGCGAGAGTTAGTGTGAGAGGGAGCAGTGCGAGAGTTACTCTGAGAGGGAGCAGTGCGAGAGTGAGTCTGAGAGGGAGCAGTTCGAGAGTGAGTCTGAGAGAGCTGAGTGAGAGTGAGTGTGAGAGGCAGCAGCGCGAGAGTTAGTGTGAGAGGGAGCAGCGCGAGAGTGAGTCTGAGAGGGAGCAGTGCGAGACTGAGTGTGAGAGGGAGCAGTGCGAGAGTGAGTCTGAGAGGGAGCAGTGGGAGAGTGAGTCTGAATAGTAGTGTGACAGTGAGTGTTAATGGAAGCAGTGTGAGAGTGAGTGTGAGAGGGAGATGTGTGAGATTGAGTGTGAGAGGGAGCACTTTGAGAATGAGTCTGAGAGGGATCAGTGTGAGAGTGAGTGTGAGAGGGAGCAGTGTGAGAGTGAGTCTGAGAGGGAGCAGTGTGAGAGTGAGTGTGAGCGGGAGCAGTGGGAGAGTTAGTCTGAGAGAGAGCAGTGCGAGAGTTAGTCTGAGAGGGAGCAGTGCGAGAGTGAGTCTGAGAGGGAGCAGTGTGAGAGTGAGTCTGAGAGGGAGCAGTGTGAGAGTGAGTCTGAGAGGGAGCAGTGTGAGAGTGAGTGTGAGCGGGAGCAGTGGGAGAATGAGTCTGAGAGGGAGCAGTGCGAGAGTGAGTATGAGAGGGAGCAGTGTGAGAGTGAGTGTGAGAGGGAGCAGTGCGAGAGTGAGTCTGAGAGGGAGCAGTGCGAGAGTGAGTCTAAGAGGGAGCAGCGCGAGGGTGAGTCTAAGAGGGAGCAGCACGAGAGTGAGTGTGAGACGCAGGAGCGTGAGAGTGAGTCTGAGAGGGAGCAGTGCGAGAGTGAGTCTGAGAGGGAGCAGTGGGAGAGTGAGTCTGAGAGAGCAGTGTGAGAGTGAGTGTGAGAGGGAGTAGTGCGAGAGTGAGTCTGAGAGGGAGCAGTGTGAGAGTGAGCGTGAAAGGGAGCAGTTTGAGAGTGAGTCTGAGAGGGCGCAGTGCGAGAGTGAGTGTGAGAGGGAGCAGTGCGAGAGTGAGTCTGAGAGAGAGCAGTGCGAGAGTGAGTCTGAGAGGGAGCAGTGCGAGAGTGAGTGTGAGAGGGAGCAGGGCGAGAGTGAGTCTGTGAGGGAGCAGTGCGAGAGGGAGTCTGTGAGGGAGCAGTGGGAGAGTGAGTCTTAGAGGGAGCAGTGCGAGAGTGAGTCTGAGAGGGAACGGTGCGAGAGTGAGTGTGAGAGGGAGCAGTGCGATAGTGAGTCTGAGAGGGAGCAGTGCGAGAGTCAGTCTGAGAGGGAGCAGTGCGAGAGTGAGTCTGAGAGGGTGCAGTGTGAGAGTGAGCATGAAAAGGAGCTTTGCGAGAGTGAGTGTGAGAGGGAGCAGTGCGAGAGTGAGTCTGAGAGAGAGCAGTGCGAGAGTGAGTCTGAGAGGGAGCAGTGCGAGAGTGAGTCTGAGAGGGAGCAGTGCGAGAGTGAGTCTGCGAGGGAGCAGTGCGAGAGTGAGTCTGAGAGGGAGAGTGCGAGAGTGAGTCTGAGAGGGACCCGTGCGAGTGTGAGTGTGAGAGGGCGCAGTGCGAGAGTGAGTCTGAGAGGGAACAGTTTGAGAGTGAGACTGACAGGGAGAGTGCGAGAGTGAGTCTGAGAGGGACCCGTGCGAGAGTGAGTCTGAGAGGGAGCAGTGTGAGAGTGAGTCTGAGGGAGCAGTGCGAGAGTGAGTGTGAGAGGGAGCAGTGCGAGAGTGATTCTGAAGGAAGCAGTGGGAGAGTGAGTCTGAGAGGGAGCAGTGCGAGAGTGAGTCTGAGAGGGAGCAGTGTGAGTGTGAGTCTGAGAGGGTGCAGTGTGATAGTGAGTGTGAGTGGGAGCAGTGCGAGAGTGAGTGTGAGAGGGAGCCGTGCGCGGGTGAGTCTGAGATGGAGCAGTGAGAGAGTGATTCTGAGAGAGAGCAGTGGGAGAGTGAATATGAGAGGGAGCAGTGGGAGAGTGAATCTGAGAGAGAGCAGTGCGAGAGTGAGTCTGAGAGGGAGCAGTGCGAGAGTGAGTGTGAGAGGGAGCAGTGCGAGAGTGAATCTGAGAGGGAGCTTTGCGAGAGTGAGTTTTAGTGGGAGCAGTGGGAGAGTGAGTCTGAGAGGGAGCAGTGCGAGATTAAGTCTGAGAGGGAGCAGTGCGAGTTTGCGTCTGAGAAGGAGCAGTGCGAGAGTGAGTGTGAGAGGGAGCAGTGCGAGAGTGAGTGTGAGAGGGAGCAGTGCGAGAGCGATTCTGAAGGAAGCAGTGCGAGAGTGAGTCTGAGAGGGAGCAGTGTGTGAGTGAGTGTGAGTGGGAGCAGTGCGATAGTGAATGTGAGAGGGAGCAGTGCGAGATTGAGTCTGAGAGGGAGCAGTGCGATAGTGAGACTAAGAGGGAGCAGTGCGAGAGTGAGTGTGAGAGGGAGAAGTGCGAGAGTGAGTGTGAGAGGGAGCAGTGCGAAAGTGAGTGTGAGAGGAAGCAGTGCAAGAGAGAGTCTGAGATGGAGCCGTGCGCGGGTGAGTCTGAGAGGGAGCAGTGCGAGAGTGAGTGTGAGAGGGAGCAGCGCGAGAGTGAGTCTGAGAGGGAGCAGTGCGAGAGTGAGTCTGAGAGGGAGCTGTTTGAGAGTGAGTGTGAGAGGTAGCAGTCAGCGAATGAGCCTGAGAGGGAGCAGTTTGAGAGTGAGTCTGAGAGGGAGCAGTGAGAGAGTGAATGTGAGAGGGAGCAGTGGGAGAGTGAATCTGAGAGGGAGCAGTGCGAGAGTGAGTGTGAGAGGGAGCAGTGCGAGAGTGAGTCTGAGAGGGAGCAGTGCGAGACTGAGTCTGAGAGTGAGCAGTGCGAGAGGGAGTCTGAGAGGGAGCAGTGTGAGAGTGAGTCTGAGAGAGAGCAGTGTGAGAGTGAGTGTGAGAGGGAGCATTGCGTAAGTGAGTCTGAGAGTGAGCAGTGCGAGAGTGAATCTTAGAGGGAGCAGTGCGAGAGTGAGTCTGAGAGGGAGCAGTGCGAGAGTGAGTGTGAGAGGGAGCATTGCGTAAGTGAATCTTAGAGTGAGCAGTGCAAGAGTGAATCTGAGCGGGAGCAGTGAGAGAGTGAGTGTGAGAGGGAGCGGTGCGAGATTGAGTCTGAGAGGGAGCAGTGCGAGAGTGAGTCTGAGAGGGAGCAGTGCGAGAGTGAGTCTGAGAGGGAGCCATGCGAGAGTGAGTCTGAGAGGGAGCCGTGCGAGAGTGAGTCTGAGAGGGAGCAGTGCGAGAGTGAGTCTGAGAGGGAGCAGTGCGTGAGTGATTGTGAGAGGGAGCAGTGGGAGACTGAATCTGTGAGGGAGCAGTGCGAGAGTGAGTCTGAGAGAGAGCAGTGCGAGAGTGAGTCTGAGAGAGAGCAGTGCGAGAGTAAGTGTGAGAGGGAGCAGAGCGAGAGTGAGTCTGAGAGAGAGCAGTGCGAGAGTGAATCTGAGAGAGAGCAGTGCGAGAGTGAGTCTGAGAGAGAGCAGCGCGAGAGTGAATCTGAGAGGGAGCAGTGCGAGAGTGAGTGTGAGAGGGAGCAGTGCGAGAGTGAGTCTGAGAGAGGGCAGTGCGAGAGTGAATCTGAGAGGGAGCAGTGCGAGAGTGAGTGTGAGAGGGAGCAGTGCGTAAGTCAGTCTGAGAGAGAGCAGTGTGAGAGTGAGTCTGAGGGAGCAGTGTGAGAGTGAGTCTGAGAGGGACCAGTGTGAGAGTGATTGTGAGAGGGAGCAGTGCGAGAGTGAGTCAGAGAGGGAGCAGTGGGAGAGTGAGTGTGAGAGGGAACAGTGCGAGAGTGAGTCTGAGAGGGAGCAGTGCGAGAGTGAGTCTGAGAGGGAGCAGTGCGAGAGTGTGTCTGAGAGGGAGCAGTGCGAGAGGGAGTGTGAGAAGGAGCAGTGCCAGAGTGGGTCTGAGAGGGAGCAGTGCGAGAGTGAGTCTGAGAGGGAGCAGTGCGAGAGTGAGTCTGAGAGGGAGCAGTGCGAGAGTGAGTCTGAGAGGGAGCAGTGCGAGAGTGAGTCTGAGAGGGAGCAGTGTGAGAGTGAGTCTGAGAGGGAGCAGTGCGAGTGTGAGTTTGAGACGGAGCAGTGCGAGAGTGAGTCTGAGAGGGATCAGTGCGAGATTGAGTCTGAGAGGGAGCAGCGCGAGAGTGAGTCTGAGAGGGAGCAGTGCGAGAGTGAGTGTGAGAGAGAGCAGTGTGAGATTGAGTCAGAGAGGGAGATGTGCGATATTGAGTGTGAGAGGGAGCAATGCGAGAGTGAGTCTGAGAGGGAGAAGTGCGAGAGTGAGTCTGAGAGGAAGCAGTGCGTGATTGAGTCAGAAAGGGAGCAGTGCGAGAGTGAGTCTGTGAACGAGCAGTGGGAGAGTGATTGTGAGAGGGAGCAGAGGTAGAGTGAGTCTGAGAGGGAGCAGTGGGAGAGTGAGTGTGGGAGGGAGCAGAGGTAGAGTGAGCCTGTGAGGGTGCAGTGTGAGAGTGATTGTGAGAGGGAGCAGAGGTAGAGTGAGTCTGAGAGGGAGCAGTGCGAGAGTGAGCCTGTGAGGGTGCAGTGTGAGAGTGATTGTGAGAGGGAGCAGAGGTAGAGTGAGTCTGAGAGGGAGCAGTGGGAGAGTGAGTCTGAGAGGGAGCTGTGCGAGAGTGAATGTGAGAGGGAGCAGTGCGATGGTGAGTCTGAGAGGGAGTAGTGTGGGAGTGAGTGCGAGAGGGAGCAGTGGGAGAGTGAGTTGGAGAGGGAGATGTGCGAGAGTGAGTGTGAGAGGGAGCAGTGCGAGAGTGAGTCTGAGAGGGAGCAGTGAGAGAGTGAGTGTGAGAGGGAGCAATGCGAGAGTGATTCTCAGAGGGAGCTGTGTGAGAGTGAGTCTGAGAGGGAGCAGTTCGAGAGTGAGTCTGAGATGGAGCAGTGCGAGAGTGAGTCTGAGAGGGAGCAGTGCAAGAGTGAGTCTGAGACGGAGAAGTGCGAGAGTGAGTCTGTGTGGTAGCAGTGCGAGAGTGAGTTTGAGAGGCAGAAGTGTGAGAGTGAGCCTGAGAGGGATCAGTGCGTGAGTGATTGTGAGACGGAGCAGTGCGAGAGTGAGTCTGATAGGGAGCACGGCGGGAGTGAGTGTGGGAGGGAGCAGTGCGAGAGTGAGTGTGAGAAGGAGCAGTGTGAGAGTGAGTCTGAGAGGGAGCAGTGCCAGAGTGGGTCTGAGAGGGAGCAGTGCCTGTGTGGGTCTGAGAGGGAGCAGTGCGAGAGTGAGTCTCAGAGGGAGCAGTGCGAGAGTGAGTCTGAGAGGGATCAGTGCGAGAGTGAGTCTGAGAGGGAGCAGTGCGAGAGTGAGTCTGAGAGGGATCAGTGCGAGAGTGAGTCTGAGAGGGAACAGTGCAAGAGTGAGTCTGAGAGGGAGCAGTGCGAGAGTCAGTGTGAGAGAGAGCAGTGGGAGATTGAGTCAGAGAGGGAGATGTGCGATATTGAGTGTGAGAGGGAGCAATGCGAGAGTGAGTCTGAGAGGGAGAATTGCGAGAGTGAGTCTGAGAGGAAGCAGTGCGTGATTGAGTCAGAAAGGGAGCAGTGCGAGAGTGAGTCTGTGATCGAGCAGTGGGAGAGTGAGTCTGAGAGGGAGCAGTGCGTGATTGAGTCAGAAAGGGAGCAGTGCGAGAGTGAGTCTGTGATCGAGCAGTGGGAGAGTGAGACTGAGAGGGAGCAGTGTGAGAGTGAGTGTGAGAGGCAGCAGAGGGAGAGTGAGTCTGAGAGGGAGAAGTGCGAGAGTGAGTCTGAGAGGGAGCAGTTCGAGAGTGAGCCTGTGAGTGTGCAGTGTGAGAGTGATTATGAGAGGGAGCAGAGGTAGAGTGAGTCTGAGAGGGAGCAGTGGGATAGTGAGTCTGAGAGGGAGCAGTGCGAGAGTGAGTGTGAGAGGGAGCTGTGCGAGACTGAATGTGAGAGGGAGCAGTGCGATGGTGAGTCTGAGAGGGAGTAGTGTGAGAGGGAGTGCGAGAGGGAGCAGTGGGAGAGTGAGTTGGAGAGGGAGATGTGCGAGAGTGAGTGTGAGAGGGAGCAGTGCGAGAGTGAGTGTGAAAGGGAGCAGTGCGAGAGTGAGTCTGTGAGGGAGCAGTGTGAGAGTGAGTGTGAGAGGCAGCAGTGGGAGAGTCATTCTGAGAGGGAGTGGTGTGAGAGTGAGTGTGAGAGGGAGCAGTGCGAGAGTGAGTATGAGAGTGAGCAGTGCATGAATGAGTGTGAGAGGGTGCAGTGTGACAGTCAGTCTGAGAGGGAGTGGTGTGAGAGCGAGTGTGAGATGGAGCAGTGCGAGAGGGAGTCTGTGAGGGAGCAGAGCGAGAATGAGTCTGAGAGGGAGCAGAGCGAGAGTGAGCGTGAGAGTGAGCAGTGCGAGAGTGAGTCTGAGAAGGAGCAGTGCGATAGTGAGTCTGTGAGGGAGCAGTGCGAGAGTCAGTCTGAGATTGAGCAGGGCGAGATTGAGTGTGAGAGGGAGCAGTGCGAGAGTGAGTGTGAGAGGCAGCAGTGTGAGAGTGAGCCTGAGAGGGAGCAGTGTGAGAGTGAGTCTGAGGGAGCATTGAGAGAGTGAGTCTGAGAGGGAGTAGTGCGAGAGTGAGTCTGCGATGGAGCTGTGCGTGAATGAGTCTGAGAGGGATCAGTGCGTGAGTGATTGTGAAAGGGAGCAGTGGGAGAGTGAGTCTGATAGGGAGCACGGCGAGAGTGAGTGTGGGAGGGAGCATTGCGAGAGTGAGTGTGAGAAGGAGCAGTGTGAGAGTGAGTCTGAGAGGGAGCAGGGTGCGAGAGTGAGTCTGGGAGGGAGCAGGGTGCGAGAGTGAGTCTGAGAGGGAGCAGTTCGAGAGTGAGTCTGAGAGGGAGCAGTGCGAGAGTGAGTCTGAGAGGAACCAGTGCAAGAGTGAGTCTGAGACGGAGAAGTGCGAGCCTGAGTCTGTGTGGTAGCAGTGCGAGAGTGAGTTTGAGAGGCAGCAGTGTGAGAGTGGGTCTGAGGGAGCTGTGTGAGATTGAGTCTGAGAGGGTGCAGTGCGAGAGTGAGTCTGAGAGGGAGCAGTGCGAGAGTGATTCAGAGAGGGAGAGTGCGAGATTGAGTATGAGAGGGAGCAGTACGAGCGTGAGTCTGAGAGGGAGCAGAGCGAGAGCAAGTCTGAGATGGAGCATTGAGAGAGTGAGTCTGAGAGGGAGTAGTGCGAGAGTGAGTCTGCGATGGAGCTGTGCATGAGTGAGTCTGAGAGGGATCAGTGCGTGAGTGATTGTGAGAGGGAGCAGTGGGAGAGTGAGTCTGATAGGGAGCACGGCGAGAGTGAGTGTGGGAGGGAGCAGTGCGAGAGTGAGTGTGAGAAGGAGCAGTGTGAGAGTGAGTCTGAGAGGGTGCAGTGTCAGAGTGGGTCTGAGAGGGAGCAGTGCGAGAGTGAGTCTGAGAGGGAGCAGTGCGAGAGTGAGTCTGAGAGGGAGCAGTGCTAGAGTGAGTCTGAGATGGAGCAGTGCGAGAGTGAGTCTGAGAGGGAGCAGTGCGAGAGTGATTCTCAGATGGAGCAGTGTGAGAGTGAGTCTGAGAGGGAGCAGTGCGAGAGTGAGTCTGAGAGAGAGCAGTGTGAGAGTGAGTCTGAGAGGGAACAGTGCAAGAGTGAGTCTGAGACGGAGAAGTGCGAGCCTGAGTCTGTGAGGTAGCAGTGCGAGAGTGAGTCTGAGAGGGTGCAGTGCGAGAGTGAGTCTGAGAGGGAGCAGTGCGAGAGTGAGTCTGAGAGGGAGCGGTGTGAGATTGAGTGTGAGAGGCAAAGGTGCGAGAGGAAGTCTGTGAGGGAGCAGTGCGAGAGTGAGTGTGAGAGGGAGCAGTGCGAGTGTGAGTGTGAGAGGATAGAAGTGCGAGAGTGAGTCTCAGACGGAGCAGTGCGAGAGTTAGTCTCAGAGGGAGCAGTGCGAGAGTGAGTCTGTGAGGGAGCAGTGCGAGAGTGAGTCTGAGAGGGAGCAGTGCGAGAGTGAGTGTGAGAGGGAGTTGTGCGAATGTGACTGTGAGAGGGAGCAGTGCGAGAGTGACTCTGAGAAGGAGCAGTGTGACAGTGAGTCTGAGAGGGAGCAGTGCGAGAGTGAGTCTGAGAGGGAGCAGTGCGAGAGTGAGTGTGAGAGGGAGCAGTGCGTGAGTGAGTCTGAGAGGGTGCAGTGCGAGAGTGAGTGTGAGAGGGAACAGTGCGTGAGTGAGTCAGAGAGGGAGCAGTGCGAGAGTGAGTGTGAGAGAGAGCAGTGTGAGAGTGAATCTGAGAGGGAACAGTGCGAGAGTGAGTCTGAGACGGAGAAGTGCGAGACTCAGTCTGTGAGGGAGCAGTGTGAGAGTAAGTCTGTGACGGTGCAGTGTGAGAGTGAGTCTGAGAGGGAGCAGTGCGAGAGTGAGTGTGAGAGGGAGCTGTGCGAGAGTGAGTCTGAGAGGGAGCAGTGCGAGAGTTAGTTTGAGACAGAGCAGTGTGAGAGTGTGTCTGAGAGGGAACAGTGCAAGAGTGAGTCTGAGACGGAGAAGTGCAAGACTGAGTCTGAGGGAGCAGTACGAGAGTGAGTCTGAGAGGGTGCAGTGCGAGAGTGAGTCTGAGAGGTAACAGTGCGAGAGTGAGTGTGAGAGGGAGCAGTGCGAGAGTGAGTCTGAGAGGGAGCAGTGCGAGAGTGAGTCTGAGAGGGAGCAGTGCGAGAGTGAGTCAGAGAGGGAGCAGTGCGAGAGCGAGTGTGAGAGGGAGCAGTGCGAGAGTGAGTGTGAGAGGGAGCAGTGTGAGAGTGATCCTTAGTGAGCAGTGCCAGAGTGAGTGTGACAGGGAGCAGTCTGACAGTGAGTCTGAGAGGTAGCAGTGTGAGAGTGATTCTGAGAGGGAGCAGCGCGAGAGTGAGTCTGAGAAGGAGCAGTGCGAGAGTGAGTCTGAGACGGAGCAGCGCGAGAGTGAGTCTGAGAGGGAACAGTGTGAGAGTGAGTGTGAGAGGGAGCAGAGGGATAGTGAGTGTGAGAGTGAGCAGTGCGAGAGTGAGTCTGAGAGGGAGCAGTGTGAGAGTGAGTGTGAGAGGGAGCAGTGGGAGAGTGAGTCTGAGAGGGAACAGTGCGAGAGAGAGTCTGAGAGGGAGCAGTGCGAGACTTAGTCTGAGATGGATCAGTGATAGAGAGTGAGTCTGAGAGGTGGCAGTGTGAGAGTCAGTGTGAGAGGGAGCTGTGTGAGAGCGAGTGAGAGAGGGAGCAGTGCGAGAGTGAGTGTGAGAGGGAGCAGTGCGAGAGAGTGTCAGAGAGGGAGCAGTGTGACAGTGAGAGTGAGAGGGAGCATTGCGAGAGTGAGTGTGAGAGGGAACAGTATGAGAGTGATTGTGAGAGGGAGCAGTGTGAGAGTGAGTCTGAGAGGGAGCATTGTGAGAGTGAATGTGAGAGGGAGCAGTGGGAGAGTGAGTCTGAGGGGGATCAGTATGAGAATGAGTGTGAGAGGGTGCATTGTGAGAGTGGGTCTGAGAGGGAGCAGTGTGAGAGTGAGTGTGAGAGGGAGCAGTGTGAGAGTGAGTGTGAGAGGGAGCTGTGTGAGAGTGAGTGTGAGAGGGAGCTGTGTGAGAGTGAGTGTGTGAGGGAGCAGTGCGAGAGTGAATGTGAGAGGGAGCAGCGTGAGAGTGACGAGAATGAGCATCCTGACATCACAGGAAAGAAGTTAAGTGATTGGTTGGTTTGTATTTTTCTCTTTTCTCTCTTAACAAGGCTATTCGTTCAATTTTGGAATTGTAAATTATAAATATTCTGTGAGTGTTAGTACATACAAACATTCAAAATCAGAGCATGAGTAGGCCATTCGGCCCCTCAAGTAAGATCACGGTTGATCTATTTGTTGTTGAATTGCACATTCCCTTCTACCCTCAATAATCATAGATTCTAGTTAGGCAAGGGAATCTATCTACCTCCACAACCCCTAATTTTAATACAGTGCCCCCTCGTTCTGGACTTACCCACAAGAGGAAACATCCTTTCCATGTCCACCTTGTCATGCCCATTCAGGATCATATATACTTCAATCAAGTCACCCCTCACTCTTCTAAACTCCAGTGGAAACAAGCCCAGTCTGTCCAACCTTTCCTTATAAGACAGCCTACTCATTCCAGGTATCAATCTAGTAAACCTCCTCTGAACCATTTCCAATGCATTTACATCCTTCCTTAAATCAGGAGACCAAAACCGCACTCAGTATTCGAGATGTGATCTCACCAGTGCCCTGTGTAACTTCCTCATTTTTATGTTCAATTCCTCTCCTGATAAAGGATAGCAATCCATTAGCCACCTTAATTAATTGCACACTAACTCCTTGTGACTCATGTACTAGAACACCTGGATCCCTCTACACCTCAGAATTTTGCAGCTGTTCTCCATTTAAGTGATGCTTACCTTTTTATTCTTCCTGCCAAAGTGAACAACTTCACATTTTCCCACATTAAACTCCATCTGCCAGCTCTTTGCCCACTCACTCAACCTATCTATATCCATCTGCATCCTCCTCATGTCCTCTTCACAACATACTTTCCTACCTATCTTTGTGTCACCTGCAAATTTAGCTACCAGCACAGACGCCTGTGGGACTCCACTTGTCACATCCTGCCAATCAGAAAAAGACCCATTTATGCATACTCTCTGCTTTCTGCCAGCCAGCCAATCTTCTATCCATGCTAATATGTTACCCTCTACACCATGCACTTTTATTTTGATGTAGCACCTTATCATTTGCCTTCTGGAAATCAAAGTACAGCATGTCAGAAGTGTGAGGTGATGGATTTTGGTAGGAAGAACACAGATAGACAATATAAAATAAGGGGTGGAATTTTGAAGGGGGTGCAGGAGCAGAGGGACCTGGGTGTTTATGTGCAGAGAGCATTGAAGGTGGCAGGACAGGCGGAGAGCGCAGTTAATAAAGCATATAGTATCCTGGCAGGGGAGAGACCTCGATCACAGATTCTGCCAGGGAAAGGTAAAAAATGGCTATAACCAATCAAACCCCGTATCATAGAGTACCTAACACTGTCCGAGTCATAGTGAAGGGTAGTGAAGAAGGAGGAGCAGCTATGGACCGGGCTCTCTTCACCAGGAGGATCCTGCTAAAGGTGTGCCGTTTTGAGGCTGCGGATATCTACTGCCTGCAGGATTTCCCCAGCGCTGGATATTTTGACGTGACATTCCAGCGAGTGGCAGACTGCGTCCAGCTCCTGAAGGTTTTCAAGGAGAAGAGTGACCTGCCAGAGATGAAGATCCTGACAGCGGAGCCGCTCTTTGCTCTGCCTTTGCAACGGGACCGTGTGGTGATGGTGCATCTTTACAACCCCTTCGTCCCTGTCGCCGACGTGGTCACCTTCCTCACCAGGTACTTCGATAAGGTGGGGAGCTGCACCACGGTTAGAGACGATTTGGGGATCGGGACATGCAAACGCCAGGTTAAGGTCACGCTCAAGACCGACGGTAAGGGAGCCACCTTCCACCCTCCTTCCAGATTCGCTATCGGGGGAAGCCGTGGCTACCTTGTCTACGCTGGGCAACCCAAACTTTGTTGCTCATGCGCCAAGTCTGGTCATGTGGCGGCCAACTGCAGCGCCGCCCTCTGCAAGAACTGCAAACAGGAAGGGCACCAAACAAAAGACTGCAAACAGGCTAAGTGCTGCAACCTGTGTGGCGAGGCAGGTCACCTCTACAGGACCTGCCCCAAACGCTGCCGTACTTACGCACAGGCAGCCAAAGCCAACGCAGAAGAAATGCTGCGTGTCACTCCAACCACCAAGGCCCCCAGGGAGCTCAACGGGACAAAGGAGGACACAGAGAGAGACAAGGTGGAGGAAAAGATTGAGGCAACAGATAGCCAATCAACAGCACTACCCCCTGAACCTCCCAATCCTCAGGAGAGCGAATCAATGGAGGAGGAGGAGGCAGCAGTGGGAAAGCAGCAGGGGGAGTGGCAGCTGGTGAAAAGAGCCAAAAGGAAGAAGGGGCTAAGAAGGAACCAAGCCATTTCCCAGACAAGTGGCAAGAGGCATCTCCCATCCGACATGGATGACAAAGGAAGCAGCTCTTCGGACGAAGAAGGGCCAGGGCGGCACCCACAGAAGAAGCGGCAAAGCCCTAGGGAGTTGGAGGACGAGACACCCGAGCTCCAGAACATTGGAGACAAAGAGGAGACCAGCGCTCCCCAATTTTGTCCACAACCCGAAGAGGCCAGGGCACCACAGCCCCAGGAATCTGGGAGCGGTGAGGCGATCAGCGCAGCCCAGCTCCGGGAAGCCGGGAGCAATGAAACGCTCAGCACATCCCAGCCCCAGGAATCTGGGAGCAGTGAAGCGCTCAGCGCACCCCAGCTCCGGGAAGCCGGGAGCAGCAACGCCCCAGAGGGGGAGAGGATTAGAGAAGCTTCTCCAACAGAGGACAGTTCAAATCCCGTTCTCTACATGAACCCCCAGATGCCACCTGAGCGGAACATCTCCAATGGGGACTTTCAGGACCATTTCCTCAGCCCATCCAAAGTGCGGCAATTTGAGCACACTACGGGTATGAAGGAGCAGACTGAAGGTCTGGGACCCTCAGAGACAACAGGATTGGTAAGAAAATAAACGCTTTAAAATGGGTGTAAAGATTGTATCCATAAATGTGCGTAGCATTAAATCTTCTACGTGATGTATTGCGACCTTGGACTACCTTGCCAAGGTCAAAGCTGACCTGTTGTTTCTGCAGGAGTGTGCGATACCGCACCTCAGCTCCTACAGGCAATGGTCACGATGGTGGTCCCATGGGCCATCGATCTGGTCGGGCGGAAACGACTCTCGTTCCTCCGGCCTGGGTATTCTGCTGCGGGGAGGCAACTTCACCGTCTCCGAGGTTAAGGAGGTGATGGGCGGACGCCTCCTCGTAGCAGACGTAATGTACAAGAACGCTCCACTCCGGTTAATTAACGTGTATGGCCCGTCACAAGGGGCCGAGCGGCTGGAGGTTTTTCAGCAGCTCCCACTGCTGCTGGCGACCTCCAGGCCGGTCATTCTGGGCGGGGACTTCAACTGCATCATCGATGCGGCTGGACGATCCAGCAGGGCCGACAGCAGATTGGACGCTACGTCCAGATCCCTGATGGAAACAGTTAAGGATGCCAAGCTGCATGACGTCTTCAGCAACCCTGCAGACGGAGCGCAGCGTAGATACACCTGGTCGCCGCCAGACGGGTCCATCCATTCCAGGATAGACTTCCTGTTTGTGTCCCGTGCATTCGCAGTCAGATCCACCGACGTCAAGCCGGTGTTCTTCCCTGACCACTGCCTCCTACTGGTGGACTGTCACTTAAAGGAAGACCAGAGGGTGGGCAGGGGGGCATGGAAGCTAAACGTGCAACTGCTGACCCCAGAGAACATTGAGGAGCTCAAGAGGGATTACAAAGGTTGGAGAACCGTGAAACCCCTCTTTGAGTCCCTGACACACTGGTGGGAAGCGAACAAGGGAAACATCAAGAGGTTTTTCATCCTCAAAGGCGTCAAGAAAGCTAGAAAGGAACAGAGGGAAATGTCCCAACTCCAGATAAACATGCAGAATCTGCTCCGGCTGCAGTCGATGGGGGTCGATGTCAAGGAGGAACTCCAAGAGGTGAAGAGCCAGCAAGCCTCGCTCTTTGCCTCGGAGGCCTCCAAGATCATCTTCCGGTCCAGAGTCCGCTCCGTGGAGCAGGATGAGACGTGCTCACGTTTCTTCTTCCAAAAGGTGCACAGAGAGAGCTCTGTGATCAGCAGTCTGAAG
The DNA here is from genome assembly GCF_964194155.1 of Cetorhinus maximus. NCBI lineage: Eukaryota > Metazoa > Chordata > Chondrichthyes > Lamniformes > Cetorhinidae > Cetorhinus > Cetorhinus maximus. The sequence goes on along the minus strand of NC_135887.1, from coordinate 26,737,568 downwards.
GAAGAAGACGGCTCAGTAAAGTCATCGCAGTCCGACATCTTGAGGATCAGCAAATCCTTTTATGCCAGATTGTATGACGTGAAGCCCACAGACAGCACGGCTTCCCAGTCCTTCCTGTCCTCTATCATGGAGGTCTTAGACGACAGTACGCGGGAGAGCCTGGACAAACCGCTAACTCCTGACGAACTGACTAAGGACCTTGAGTCCTTCGAGAAGAGTAAAACTCCCGGAAGCGAAGGCTTGCCGGCGGAGTTGTATTCGGCTCTGTGGGACTTGATGGGCCCAGACCTGCTAGAAGTGTACGAGAGTGTGCTGCTGGCCGGCAGCATGTCAGAATCCATGAGGAAAGGCATTATCACCCTCATCTACAAGCACAAGGGGAAAAGGGAGGAAATTAGAAATTGGCGACCCATTTCGCTGTTGAATGTGGACTATAAGATTCTGTCCAAGGTCATCGCCAATCGGGTCAAATCCGCTCTGGAATTGGTGATCCACCCTGACCAGACCTGCACTGTGCCGGGCAGGAAGATCTCTGACAGCCTCGCGCTGCTCAGGGATACGATTGCCTATGTGCAGGACAGGGGTGTGGACACCTGCCTCATCAGCCTGGATCAGGAGAAGGCCTTTGACAGAATATCGCATACCTACATAGTGGATGTGCTCTCCAAAATGGGGTTTGGGGAGGGAATTCGCAATTGGATCCAACTGCTCTACACTAACATCAGTAGCGCAGTCTCAATCAATGGATGGGAATCAGATAGCTTTCCGATTAAATCTGGAGTCAGGCAGGGCTGTCCTCTCTCGCCTGTTCTTTTTGTGTGTTGCATAGAACCCTTTGCTGAGTCCATCAGGAAGGATCCGGGCATAAGAGGAGTGATGATCCCAGGCAGTGGAGGCACTCAGGTCAAAGCCTCCCTGCACATGGACGATGTCGCCATCTTCTGCTCGGATCCGCTGTCGGTGCGCAGACTGATCCACATCTGCGACCAGTTCGAACTGGCCTTGGGAGCCAAGGTAAATCGTGGGAAGAGTGAGGCCATGTTCTTTGGGAACTGGGCTGACCGATCCTTTGTCCCCTTCACCGTCAGGGCTGACGGCCTGAAGGTGCTGGAGATATGGTTCGGAGGGACCAGAGCATGCATTAGAAACTGGAAGGAGCGAGTGTCTATGGTGAAAAGGAAACTGGGCATGTGGGAGCGACGCTCCCTCTCCATTGCGGGTAAGAACCTGGTCATCAGGTGTGAGGCACTCTCGCTGTTGCTGTACGTGGCGCAGGTCTGGCCCATTCCACACTCCTGCGCGATGGCGATCACCCGAGCCATCTTCCGCTTTATCTGGAGGTTGAAAATGGATCGGGTCCGCAGGGACACGATGTACAAGCCTCTAGATAAAGGGGGAAAAAACGTGCCCAACATCGCCCTCATACTGATGGCCACCTTTGTGTGCGGCTGCATCAAGCGGTGTGTAGACCCTCAGTACGCAAACACCAAGTGTCACTACGTGCTGAGGTTCTACCTGTCCCCAGTGTTGCGAAGGATGGGTCTGGCCACGCTGCCGCGGAACGCTCCAAGTAGTTGGACCGTGCCGTACCACCTGTCCCTCGTGGAAAAATTTATGCATAAAAACACCTTTGACCACAAGTCCATCAGGCAGTGGTCGGCACGTAACGTCTTAGAGGCCCTGAGGGAAAAGGAGAGGGTGGATCCTGTGGGATGGTTCCCCGAGCAGACTGTCAAAGTAATTTGGCAGAATGCCTCATCACTAGAACTTTCCAACAAGCACCAAGACGTAGCTTGGCTGGTGGTGAGAAAGGCCCTCCCTGTCAGATCCTTCCTACACGCCAGGAGTCTCACCCCCTCGGCACGTTGCCCTCGAGGTGGCTGTGGTGGGGCAGAGACCGTTGTTCACCTCCTTGTGGATTGTGCCTTTGCAAAGAAGGTCTGGAGAGAGATGCAGTGGTTTCTGTCGAGGTTCATCCCGAGCAGTTCTGTGACACAGGACTCTGTGCTCTACGGGCTGTTCCCAGGGACACACACCGAGACAAACATCAACTGCAGCTGGAGGATCATCAACTCGGTGAAAGACGCTCTTTGGTCTGCCCGAAAATTGTTGGTCTTCCAGCGCAAAGAGTTGTCCTCGACCGAGTGTTGCAGACTGGAACATTCCAAAGTCCAGGACTACGTGCTGAGGGACGCGCTAAAGCTTGGGGCAGCCGCCGCAAAGGCGCAATGGGGAAGGATCGCTGCCTAAGACCTTTCTGCCACAGGGCACCGAGGGACTGGGAATTGTTTAAATCCCCTCGGGCTGTACAGCTCAAAATGAATGTAATATTCATTTTTTGTATCAATGGATTTCGTGATACGTGTTGTAAAAGTTGAACCTGTTTGTATTTTTGTGTTGGTGATTTTGAAATGTTTTGAAATGTTGTTTGAAGATATTTTGTGAATAAAGTATATTTTTGCAAAAAAAAAAGCATATAGTATCCTGGGCTCCATTAATAGGGGCATAGAGTACAAGAGCAGGGAGGTTATGCTGAATTTATATAAGACACTCGTTAGACCTTGGCTGGAGTATTGCGTACAGTTCTGTGTGCCACATTATAGGAGGAAACACATTGGAGAGAGTGCAGGAGAGGATGGTACCAGGGATGAGAAACTTCAGTTATGAAGATAGATTGGAGAGGTTGGGACTGTTCTCCTTGGAGAGGAGAAGGCTGAGAGGAGACTTGATAGAAGTTTTCAAAATCATGAGGGGGCTAGACAGAGTAGATAGGGAGAAGCTGTTCCCGCTCATAAAGAATCGAGATCGAGAGGGCACAGATTTAAAATGATTTGCATAAGAAGCAAATGTGACGTGAGAAAAAACTTTTTCACACGAGTGGTTTGGGTCTGGAATGCACTGCCTGGAAGTGTGGTGGAGGCAGGTTCAATCGAGGCATTCAAGAGGATATAGTGTGCAGGGGTACAGGGAAAAAGGCAGGGCAATGGCACTAGGTCATAATGCTCATTTGGGAGAGCCAGTGAAGACACGATGGGCCGAATGGCCTCCTGTGCCGCTACGATTCTGTGATTCTGTGATATTGGCTCCCCTTTATCCACTGCACATGTTACCCCTTCAAAGAACTCTAATAAATTGGTTAAACATGATTTCCTTTTCACAAAACCATGCTGACTCTTCCCAATTACCTTGAGTTTTTCTAAACGCCCAGCTTAGGGTGTTCGAATCAATCCTTAGTGATTGATCCAAGCACCTTCTAACACCTTCCCCACTCAGACATCAAGCTAACTGGCCTATAGTTTCCTGTTTCTGCCCCCGTCCCTTCTTGAATAGAGGGGTTATATTTGCTACTTTCCAGTCTGATGGAACCTTTCCAGAATATAACGAATTTTGAAAAATTAACACCAACGCATCTACTACCTCATTAGCCACCTTTTTTTAGACCTTAGGATGAAGTGTATCAGGACCCAGAGACTTGACAGCCACAGCTCCATCAGTTTGCTCAGTACTGCTTCCCTAGCGATTGTAATTTCACCAAGTTCCCCTCTCCCCTCCACCTCCTGATTTGCAGCTATTACTGGAATGTTTTTGTATCCTCTATAGTGAAGTCAGAAGCAAAATATTTCCTCATTTCATCTGCCATTTCCTTATTATCTGCTATTAACTTCCCACTGTCACTCTCTAGAGGACCAACACTCACTTTATCCACTCTTTTCCTTTTTAAATACCTGTAGAAACTCTTGCTATCAATTTTTACATTTCTAGCTAGCTTCCTCTCATTCTCTAATTTCTTTCTCCCGATTAACCTTTTAATCATTCTCTGCCGTTCTTTATATTCTGACCAATCATCTGACCTGCCACTTATCTTTGCGCAATTATATGCTTTTTCTTTAAGTTTGAGGCTTTCGTTAACTTCTTTAGTTAACCACAGATAGTGGGTCCTCCCTTAGCATTTTTCTTACCCTGAGTATTTTGAAATATCCCCTTAAATGTCTGCCACTGCTTCTCTACTGATCTATCCTCTAGACTTGTATCCCATTTAACTTCAGATAGCTCAGCTTTCATCCCCACATAGTTGCCCTTATTTCAGTTTAAAATACTAGCCTTATACCCACTCTTCTCCCTTTCAAACTGGATGTAAAATTCCATCATATTGTGGTCACTACTACCTAGGGTGCTTTCACTCTTAGGTCATTAATTAACCCTGTCACATTTTTTTTATTCATTCACAGGATGTGGGCTTCGCTGACTGGTCCAGCATTTTATTGCCCATCCCTAACTGCCCTTGAGAAGGTGGTGGAGAGCTGCCTTCTTAAACTGCTGCAGTCCATGTGGTGTAGGTACACCCACAGTGCTGTTAGGAAGGGAGTTCCAGGATTTTGACCCAGCGACAGTGAAGGAACAGCGATACATTTCCAAGTCAGGATGGTAAGTGACTTGGAGGGGAACTTCCAGGTTGTGGTGTTCCCATCTATCTGCTCCCCTTGTCCTTCTAGATAGTAGTGGTCGTGGGTTTGGAAAGTGCTGTCGAAGGAGCCTTGGTGAATTCCTGCAGTGCATCTTGTAGATGGTACACACTGCTGCTACTGTGCGTCGGTGGTGGAGGGAGTGAATGTTTGTGGATGGGGTGCCAATCAAGTGGGGCTACTTTGTCCTGTATGGTGTCAAGCTTCTTGAGTGTTGTAGGAGCCGCACTCATCCAGGCAAGTGGGGAGTATTTCATCACACTCCTGACCTGTGCCTTGTAGATGGTGGACAGGCTTTGGGGAGTCAGGAGGTGAGTTACTCAGTGCAGGATTCCTAGCCTCTGACCTGCTCTTATAGCCATAGTATTTATATGGCTAGTCCAGTTCAGTTTCTGGTCAATGGTAACCACCAGGATGTTGATAGCGGGGGATTCAGTGATGGTAATGCCATTGAACATCAAGTGGCGATGGTTGAATTCTCTCTTTTTGGAGATGGTCATTGCCTGACACTTGTGTGGCACGAATATTAGCCTAATGTCAGCCTAAGCCTGTATATTGTCCAGGTCTTGCTGCATTTGGACATGGACTGCTTCAGTATCTAAGGAGTCACGAATGGTACTGGGCATTGTGCAATCATCAGCGAACATCCCCACTCCTGACCTTATGATGGAAGGAAGGTCACTGATGAAGCAGCTGAAGATGGTTGGGCTGAGGACACTACCCTGAGGAACTCCTGCAGTGATGTCCTGGAGCTGAAATGACTGACCTCCAACAACCACAACCATCTTCCTTTGTGCTAAGTATGACTCCAACCAGCTGAAAGTTTTCCTCCTGATTCCCATTCACTCCAGTTTTGCTAGGGTTCCTTGATGCCACACTCTGTCAAATGCAGCCTTGATGTCAAGGGCACTCACTCTCACCTCACCTCGGGAGTTCAGCTCTTTTGTCCATGTTTGAACCAAGGCTGTAATGAGCTCAGGGGCTGAGCGACCCTGGCGGAACCCAAACTGAGCTTCTGTGAGCAGGTTATTGCTAGGCAAGTGCCGCTTGATAGCACTGTTAATGACCCCTTCCATTACTTTACTGACGATGGACAGTAGACTGATGGGGCAGTAATTGGCCGGGTTGGATTTGTCCTGCTTTTTGTGTACAGGACATACCTGGGCAATTTTCCACATAGCCGGATAGATGCCAGTGTTGGAGCTGTACTGGAACAGCTTGGCTAGAGGCACGGCAAGTTCTGGAGCACAAGTCTTCAGTACTATTGCTGGAATATTGTCAGGGCCTATAGCCTTTGCAGCATCCAGTGCCTTCAGCCGTTTCTTGATATCACGTGGAGTGAATCGAATTGGCTGAAGACTGGCATCTGTGATGCTGGGGACCTCTGGAAGAGGCTGAGATGCATCAACCATCGGCGTTTCTGGCTGAAGATTGTAGCAAATGCTTCAGCCGTATCTTTTGCACTGATGTGCTGGGCTCATCCATCATTGAGGATGAGGATATTTGTGCAGCATCCTCCTCCAGTGAGCTGTTCAATTGTCCACCATCATTCACGACTGGATGTGGCAGGACTGCAGAGCTTAGGTCTGATCCATTGGTTGTGTGATCGCTTAGCCCTGTCTATTACTTGCTGCTTAAGCTGTTTGGCATGCAAGTAGTCCTGTGTTATTGCTTCCACCAGGTTGACACCTCATTTTTAGGTATGCCTGGTGCTGCTCCTGGCATTCCCTCCTGCACTCTTCATTGAACCAGGGTTGATTCCCTGGCTTGGTGGTAATGGCAAAGTTGGGGAAATGCCAGGCCATGAGGTTACAGATTGTGTTTGAGTACAATTCTGCTGCTGCTGATGGCTCAGTGTGCCTCATGGATGCCCAGTCTTGAGTTGCTAGATCTGTTTGAAATCTATCCCATTTAGCACGGTGTTAGTGCCACACAACATGATGGAGGGGCTGCTGGAGTCACTGTGGAATATCAGGGAGGATATTGTGTTGTGTGGCATAACTACCATGCTAAATGGGATAGATTTCAAGCAAATCTAGCAACTCAAGACTGGCAACCATGAGGCGCTGTGGGCCATCAGCGGCAGCAGAATTGTACTCAAACACAATCACCCCATCAGTCTACTCTTGTTCATCAGAAATATGGTTGTAGTTGTTGGAGTTCAGTCATCTCAGCTCCAGGACATCACTGCAGGAGTTCCTCAGGGTAGTGTCCTCAGCCCAAACCATCTTCAGCTGCTTCATCAGTGACCTTCCTTCCATCATAAGGTCAGAAGTGGGGATGTTCGCTGATGATTTCACAATGTTCAGCACCATTCGCAACTCCTCTGATACTGAAGCAGTCCATGTCCAAATGCAGCAAGACCTGGACAATATTCAGGCTTGGGCTGACAAGTGGCAAGTAACATTCATGCCACACAAGTGTCAGGCAATGACCATCTCCAACAAGAATCTAACCATTGCCCCTTGATGTTCAATGGCATTACCATAACTGAATCCCCTACTATAAACATCCTGGGGGTCACCATTGACCAGAAACTGAACTGGACTAGCCATATATATACTGTGGCTACAAGAGCAGGTCAGAGGCTAGGAATCCTGTGGTAAAGTAACTCACCTCCTGACTCCCCAAAGCCTGTTCACCATCTACAAGGCACAAGTCAGGAATGTGATGGAATACTCCCCACTTGCCTGGATGAGTGCAGCTCCAACAACACTCAAGAAGTTTGACACCATCCAGGACAAAGCAGCCCGAATGATTGGCACCACATTCACAAACATTCACCCCCTCCACCACTGATGCACAGTAGCAGTGGTGTATACCATCTGCAAGGTGCACTGCAGGAATTCACCAAGTCGCCTTAGACAGCACCTTCCAAACTCACAACCACTACTATCTAGAAGGACAAGGGCAGCAGATACATGGGAACACCACCATCTGGAAGTTCCTCTCCAAGTCATTCACCATCCTGACTTGGAAATATATCGCCGTTCCTTCACCGTCGCTGGGTCAAAATCCTGGAACTCCCTCCCTAACAGCACTGCGGGTGTACCTACGCCACATGGACTGCAGCGGTTGAAGAAGGCAGCTCACCACCACCTTCTCAAGGGCAATTATGTATGAGGAATAAATGCTGGCCCAGCCAGCAATGCTCACATCCCATAAATGAATTTTTAAAAAATTTTAAAATAAAAAATACCTGGAGGAGTAAGAAGAGTCAGGTAGTACAGGTGTCTTTGGGATGTGTGCCACAGGTATTCACAATTAGAGGCTGCAGGTAATGCTGATTCCCTGAAGGAGTGCATCCCTGGCCATGTCATCATGGGAAAGGAACATACAGCAGGGAACAGCAATGCATAGAAATGATGTTGTTATAGGAGATTCTATAGTGAGGGGGTCAGACTGGCACTTCTGTAACCATCATTGTGAGTCTCGCATGCTGTGCAGGTGGTGTAAGTGTTTGTGAGGGAAGATTTAATGTCCAGGTCTGTTATTGGATGTATGCAAGGGCGCGGAGGTAATTTGCCAGAATGGGTCCAGGGATGAGGGATTTTAGCTACGAGGTTAGATTGGAAAATCTGTGCTTGTCTTCCTTGGAGCAAAGGAGATTGAGGGGCAATTTGATGCAGGTGTACAAGATTGACAGGTTTAGATAAGGTAGACAAGGAAAAGCTCTTCCTCTTAGCTGATGGTACAGGGACTAGGGAACACATATTGAAGGTTTTGGGCAAGAGATAGCGGGGGGGGGGGTGTGAGGATACAGCGAATGCTAATAACCTGGTACTCGCTGCCCACGAGGATGGTGAAGCAGAAACAAACAATGAATTCAGAAGGAAATTGGATGGGCTGTAGAAGGAGATAAAGCTGCAGGGAGTCGGAGACTGAGTGGGGGAAATGGGACTGAGTGGATTGCACCATGGAGAATAGGGTTGCCAACTGCGGTTAAATATATTCCTGGAGGTTTCATCATGTGAGTTGACCCAGCATCCCAGCCATTCATCAGCCAACAATCCATCCTTGTGACACACTGCCTTCCTACGTCAATTGAAAAGCAAAAAGACTCATTACCCAATTGGATGACTGTCAGCCAAATAGTTTTTTTTTCCCATTTTCAATATTTTTATACCTAGTAAAGGGAAATGTTCAAAGAAAATGACAAAAAAAATATTTTTTAATTCTCCCGTGTTGTACATAGCAGTGTCCTCATCCTCAATTCTTGGAGGTTCCAGGACAATCCTGTAGAGTTGCCAACCATAGCAGAGAATCAGCATGGATTTGATGGGCTCAATGACTTCCTTCTGTGCTGCAAATGACTCTTTGACTCTGTTACATTTCCTGTATTTGAAAGAATGAACTCGCATCTATATAACAATCCACGCTTCATTGAAATGTTCTAAAACTAGTGTGAGATTTTCAATTTGTGAATGGTGCCAAGTCTGAGCTCTTTGATTGAAAACTTCTGTGGTTTGCTTGGGATTCTGGCTGGAAAAGATCAAGCAAATCGCAAGTACCTCTTTGTGACCTTTGACTGTTGCCCTTTTTAGGTCTCTTCCCCTCCCCCCCGCCCCCCCGCCCCCTTAAGTGAACAGAGTGAGCTCAGAAAGCAGAAGAGTACTGGAGGCTGTCCACTTTACTCTGGACAAGATATTCTGCATCGTAAACAGGAGTTAATGAGAAAACAGTCAAAACCCTGCACAATGTGTCTACATAAAGAACATGCTGCCTGACTAGGTGGAAGAACTGTGCCCCTCCAATACTCACTAATGGGTTGCAATGATCACAATCACACTCAATAACATTAACAACAAGCACCACAAAAACCAGACACATCCTGAGATTTATATTGTGAAGCTAACCAGAAACTGACTAACAGTCTTATGAAGCAAGGAAATGGGTCATAAAGACTGAGAAGATGGAAGACATAGTGCTGCCAAGAGAGCTCTGAGACCTCAGATTATCAGAAATGTAAAATAATGAAACAAGAATGAATTTGTATTATCATAAGATGGGAGTTGTACTGAAGGAATCCAAAACAAATTCACAATCACAGCTGGAACTTGGGGGAAATAGCTGGGCATAACTGATAGCAGGGCTTTTAATGGGGCAACAATCAGTCTGAGGTCACAGGGAGAGGCAAACATCAAACTGATCGCATGATGTCAGTAGTTGTGACATCAGCAATTAGAGTGAATGAGCATTGAAGAGTGTAGTGTGCATACAATCATTGGGCATCTAACCAGCGATGATGGAACAACAGCCACATATGTTTCTATGAGCGTCCCTGTTATCGGCTCTCTAGTCATCTCTCTCTATCTCACTGCAGCTGTGTAAGGTTCTCTTGGTCTTCATCCATTCACATTTGACTCTGTTTATCTTTATTTTGTCCATCAATGACGCTCTATTTCCATCTCTGTATCTATATTGTTGGCTGATGCCTGCTCGTCTGCGAGTCTAACTGTTTGCCTCTGTCTATCTATCTCTGTCTATATGCACTCTAGTCGGACCCAGTTCCATTTTTCCATTACTTCTTCAGTTTGTCCAACATTCAGTCTTGAATGAGCCATGACTTCCCCCAGTGAAACACTAGGAAGACCGAAGACATTGTCTCTGACCTCAGTCACAAACTCCACTCCATGTCCACTGATTCCATCCCAGTTTAGGCGGCAGCCTTCCGTCTCGTAAGATGATGGTTTGCGCAGTGGTTGTCAACTCTGTGTTAACCATCACCTGGTGTGGCTCAGGAACCCCATTCTGGCATGGTAGCCTCTGTCACATTTGCTGCAGAGGAAGACAGTGGGTTGAGAAGGTGCACGATTCGCCGGCCTCTGTTTATCTGGGCTGTCTTCTCGGCCGGCTAAGCTTTTCATTTCTCCGCCCCTTCCAATGCCCTTCCAAACATTCAGCCTCCAGAAGTCACAGCCGTCAGTGACTGTCTCCAGTTGTCAGTGTCAGCATCTACCATCTTCATATCTCACTTGCAGATGTCCTTGTAACAGAGGTATGGACATGCAGGAGGTAGTGACCCAGCGGCCAGTTCACCATACAGAAGGTCATTGGATATACATCCATCTGATCAACAAGGTTGAGCCAGTACAGATATCATTGACTTAGCAATGAGTGTATGCTGATGGTGTTAGCACACTCCAGGGCGTCTGAGTTGGTGACCTTGTCCTGCCAAGATACGCCTGAGACAACGAAGGAAGAAACTATTCAGCCTTTTCTCCTGCCTAGCATATGTTATCCAGGTCTCACCACTGTAGAGGAGTGCGCTGAGGACACAGGTTTGGTAGATTCACAGTTTGGTGATCTCAGTCAGGTTGCTGTTGTTCCACACCCTCTTACTCAGCTTGGACATAACAGCTGCAGATTTTGTGCTGCGTGTGTTGATTTCAGCATCAAGTGACTGATTGCTGGTGAATGGAGAGCCTAGATATGTAAAGCTATCAAAAACCTCCAGCTTCACATTGTCAATGCTGATAGATGGTGGTTTGACAACATCCTGGACCATGACATTTGTCTTCCTGACGCTGATGGTCAAATCAACTCTCTGCATCCGTGTCTGTCCATTTGCTGTTGCAGGCGTTCCTCAGTATGGAATGTTAGTGCAGCATCATCAGAGAGAGAAAATCTCTGATGCCAACTTGGCCTACCTTTGTCTTGGATCTCAGGTGAGCAAGGCTGAGTAGCTTTCCATCAGTTCTGGTATGTAAATAGAGACTCCCTGTAGATGACCTGAAGGAATATGACAGTAACAAAGGGAAGAATATGCCAAAGAGTGCCAGCGCCAGAACACAACCCTATTTGACCCCACTGTGGATCTCAAAGGGTTAATGTTGTCCCGTCATGGCTGACCTTACCCATCATGTTGTCGTGGAAAGAGGAGATCACACTGAGCAACTTCAGCAGGCAGCCGGTTTTCTCCAGCAGCTTAAAAAGACCATCTGTGCTCACAAGGATTGAGTGCCTTGGTGAGATTAGTGAAAGTAACATATAGTGGTCTCCTTTGTTCACTGCATTGTTCTTGCAGCTTCAGGACTGAGAAGATCAGGTCAATTGTAGATCTTCCAGTTCTGAAATCACACGTTTGGCCAGGATCTGCAGTCTGGCAAGGGCAGCACAGGTGAATACATTTCCCACAATGTTCAGCAGGGAGCTGCCTCGATAGTTGCTGCAATCACTGTGGTTGCCCTTGTTCTTGTACAGGGTTAAAAACTTCACATCACTCATATCCTGAATACTGCCCCCTCTCTCCAGCAGAGGCAGAGAAGTTTATACCAATGCTGTAGGAGCGCTCGATGAGTTCAGGCGATATGGTGTCAGCACCTGGAGCTTTGCCAGTGGTAAGTGAGTCAATAGCTTTGCTAAGCTCCTCCACTGTGGGTTTGACATCCAACTCTGCCCTATCAGCCAGGCTTTCTATGGTATCTAAAGTTTCCTCTGTACAGTACAACTTAAGGTAAAGTTCCACCCATTTCTCCAACTGTTTATTGTGGTTGATGACACCCTCAGCCTTTATTTCAAACTGAGCCGATTTCTTTGCTGATGGACCTATTGCATAATGATCCTGATTCCATCACCCCTTGACATTCAATAGCATTATCATCACTAAATCCCCCACTATCAACATCATTGGGTTATCATTGACCAAAAATTGAACTGGACCAGCCAAATAAATACTGTGGCTACAAGAGCAGGTCAGAGGCTAGGAATGCTGCACTGAGTAACTCACCTCCTGACTCCCCAAAGCCTGTCCACCATCTACAAGGCACAAGTCAGGAGTGTGATGGAATACTCTCCATTTGCCTGGATGAGTGCAGCTCCAACAACATTCTAGAAGCTTGACATCATCCAGGACAAAGCAGCCACTTGATTGGCACCACATCCACCACCTTCAACATTTACAGAATCGCAGAATTGTTATGGTGTAGAAGGAGGCCATTTGGTCCATCGTGTCTGCACCAGCTCTTTCAGCATTTTAACTTGGTACCAATCAATCTCCTACCTTTTCCCCATAACCCTGTACATTGTTTCTATTTAGATAATCGCCCTCTTGAATGCCTCATTTGAACCTGCTTCACCACACTTCCAGGCAATGCATTCCAGACCTAACTACTCACTGCATGAAAAAGTTTTTCCCTCACCTCACATTTGCTTCTTTTGCAAAATACTTTAAATCTGTGCCCTCTGGTTCTCGATCCATATACAAGCGGGAACAGTTTCTCACTATCTACACTGTCCAGACCGCTCATGATTTTGAAACCTTCTATCAAGTCTCCTCTTAGCCTTCTCCTCTCAAAGGAAAACAGTCCCAACTTCTCCAATCTTTCCTCATAACTGAAGTGTCTCATCCTTGGAACCATTCTCGTAAATCTCTTCTGCACTCTCTCCAATGTGTTCGCATCCTTCCTATAGTGTGGTGTCCAGAACTGTACGCAATATTTCAGCTGAGGTCTAACCAGTGTCTTATATAAGTTCATTGTAACCTCCATGTGCACTATGCCACTATTAATGAAGCCTAGAATACTGTATGCTTTAGAAACAGCTCTCTCTACCTGTCTTGCCACCTTTAATGACTTACATACATATATACCCAGGTCTCTCTGCTCCTGCACACTGTTTAGAATAGTATCCTTTATTTTATACTGTCTCTCCATGTTCTTTGTACTGAAGTGTATCACCCCACACTTCTCCACATTGAACTTCATCTGCCACCTATCTGCCCACTCCACCAATATGTCAATGTCCTTTTGAAGTTTCACACTGTCCTCTTCACAGTTTACAATTCTCCCAAGTTTTGTCTGCAAACTTTGAAATTGTCCCCTGCACACCAAGATCATTTATATATATATCAGGAAAAGCAAAGGTCCCAATACCGTCTGGAGAACTCCACTACAAACCTTCTTCCAGCCCGAAAAATACCCATTAACCACTATTCTCTGTTTCCTATCCCTCAGCCAATTTTGTATCCACGTTGCTACTGTCCCTTTTATTTCATGACCTACAACTTTCCTCACAAGTCTGTTGTGTGGCACTGTATCAAACGCCTTTTGGGAGTCCATATACACCACATCAACGGCCTTGCCCTCACCAACCATCTCTTCAAAAAACTCCAGCAAATTAGTTAGACATGATTTTCCTTTAACAAATCCATGCTGACTATTAATTCTATCCTAAATAATTGTTTCCAGAAGTTTCTCCATCACCAAAGTTAAACTGACTGGTCTGTAATTGCAGGGCAGATCTTTACAACCTTTTTTGAACAAGGGCATAATGTTCGCAATTCTCCAATCCTCCGGCACCTCCCCTGAATCCAGGGAACATTGAAAGATTATTGCCAGTGCCTCTGCAATTTCCACTCTCACTTCCTTCCATATTTTTGGGTGCATTTCATCTGGTTCCGGTACCTTATCAACTTTAAGTACCGACAGCTTATCCAATACCTCCTCCTTATCAATTTTAAACCCCTCTAGTGACTGAGTTCCCTCCTCTGTCACCATGGCCTGGGCAGCATCTACCTCATAGGTAAAGACAGGTGCAAAGTATTCATTTAACACCTCAGCCATGCCTCTTGCCTCTATGTGTAAATCCCCTTTTTGGTCCCTAATCGGCCCTCCTCCTCCTTTTACCACCCTTTTACTGTTGATGTGCTTATAGAATACCTTGGTATTTCCTTTTATGTTAGCTGCCAGTCTTTTCTCATAATCCCTCTTTGCTTCTCATATTTGCTTTTTCACATCCCTTCTGAACCTTCCGTATTCAGCTTGGTTCTCAATTGTATTTTGCTATCTGACACCTGCCATAAGCACACTTTTTCTTCTTTAACTTAATTTCTATCTCCTTTGTCATCCAGGGAGCTCTGGATTTGTTTGTCCTACCTTCCCTTTTGAGGGAACATACCTTGATTGTGTCCAAACCATCTCCTCTTTGAAGGTAGCCCATTGTTCAGCTACTGTTTTTCCCTCCAACCTTTGGGTTCCAGTCTATATGGCCCAGCTTCATTCTTGACCCATTGAAGTCCGCTTCCTGTCAGTTGATTATTCTTACTCTGGATTGACCAATGTCATTTTCCACCGTCATCCTAAACCTTATGATACAATGATCACTGTCCTCTAAATGTTCTCCCACTGTCACTTAAACTACTTGGCCCACCTCATTCCCAAGAAGTAGGTCTAGCAGAATCACACAGTGCAGAAGAGGCCCTTCGGCCCATCGAGTCTGCACCGACATGTGAGAGACACCTGACCTACCTACCTAATCCCATTTACCAGCACTTGGCCCATTGCCTTGAATGTTATGACGTGCCAAGTGCTCATCCAGGTACTTTTTAAAGGATGTGAGGCAACCCGCCTCCACCAGCCTCCCAGGCAGCGCATTCCAGACCATCACCACCCTCTGGGTAAAAATGTTTTTACTAACATCCCCCCTAAACCTCCTGCCTCTCACCTTGAACTTATGTCCCCTTGTGACAGACCCTTCAACTAAGAGGAACAGCTGCTCCTTATCCACCCTGTCCATGCCCCTCATAATCTTGTACACCTCGATCAGGTCACCCCTCAGTCTTCTCTGCTCCAACGAAAACAACCTAAGTGCCTCCTTTCTTGTTGGACTGGACACAATCTGTAGGGAATTCTCCTGAAGACAATCTGGGAACGCTTGTCCCTCATTGCCCCCTTACACTACAACTATCCCAGTCTATAAACAGGTAATTAAAGTCCCCCAATGTAACTTCTCTATGATGTTTACACCTCTCTGTAATTATCCTTCCCATTAGCCGGTGGTCTATATATTACACCGAGCAATATAATTGCACCCTTCTTATTCCTTAGCTCTAGCCAAATCGATTCTGTCCTTGAATCCTCTGACACATCCTCTTTCTCCAGTACTGCAATACTCTCCTTAACCAAAAACGCCACCCCTCCTCCTGTTTTCCCTTTCCTATCTTTTCTGAACACCTTGTAACCAGGAATATTTAACACCCAGATCTGCCCTTCCCGAAGCCAGGTCTCCATTATCGCCACAACATCATAATTCCACAAGGCAATCTGTGCCTGTAACTCCCTAATTTTATTAACTATACTCTGTGCATTCACATATGTGCAGTGTAACCCTGATTTAGACTTCACTACTTGCTCCCTTACTCTGACTCCCATCTGTTAACTTACTATTCTCTATTTTAGTGCTATCTGCCTCTCCCAGCATTCTGTGCACCCTAGTATTACTTTCTAATATTCTCTCTTGGTTCCCACACCCCTGTTGAGTTAGATTAAACCCTCCCCAAAAGCACCAGCAAAACGACCCGCAAGGAACTCGGTCCCTGCTCTGTTCACATGCAATCCGTCCGGTTTGTGCAGGTGCCATCTCCCCCAGAGCCAGTCCCAGTTTCCCAGGAATCTAAAACCCTTCCTCCTGCGCGATATTTCCAGCCACACATTCATCTGTCTAATCTTCTATTTCTGTACTCACTTGCACGTGGCACTAGGCGTAATCCAGATATTATTACTATAGAGGTCCTGCTTGCTAGTTTTCTACCTAGTTCCCTAAATTCCGATTGCAGGACCACAACCCCTTCCTACCTATGTTGTTAGTACCGATGTGGACTACGACATCTGGCTGTTCGCCCTCCCCCACAGGAATGTCCTGCAGCCGTTCTGTGACATCCTTGACCCGAGCACGAGGGAGGCAACAAACCCTCCTGGAGTCACATTGACAGCCACAGAAACACCTGTCTGCCCCCCTAACTAAAGAATCCCCTATCAGTACTGCCCTTCCGCTCTTTTTCCTCCCCTCCTGTACAGCTGGGCCACCCGTGGTACCACGGGCTTGACTCTTGCTGCACTCCTCCAAAGATCCATCACCCTCACTGATATCCAGAATGGAAAACCGGTTAGTGAGTGGGGCCTCTGGAGACCCCTGCACTACCTGCCTGTTTCTCTTGGACTGCCTGGCGGTCCCTATCTATCCCATTCCCTATCTGCCTGCTTGCCCCTAACTTGTGGTGTGACTACCTCTCTGAACGTGCTATCCAGGTAGTTCTCTGCCTCACAGATGCAGCTCAGTGACTCCAGCCGCTGCTCAAGCTCTGAAACGCAGAGCTCAAGCTTGTGCAGCTGGTGACACTTCCTGCACATGGGCTCGTCTGGGTCACGAGAAGTGTCCACAACTCCCCACATGTCACAGGATGGGCATTTTGCTTGGCTGAGCTGTCCTGCCATGCCTTAAGCTTAAACTTTTAAATCACTTTTTTACTTAAACTTTAGTTACTTTTACTTGCTTTAACCTTACTCTTGGATTATCAACTATAAACTGCAGATTAGTAGAAACTAGAAATTCTTCACCCTTACTCACAAATCAGCTTCCTCTCCTATCCCTATAAATTCTTACTTTCCCTTTGCTTGTTTAGAAATTTACATTTCTGTACTCGTGCTGTTTTCAATCTCCCGACTGTCAATCCACTCGCGCTGTTTTACCTCCTGAACTCTCACTGTTTCATCTCCCAAACTCGCTGTTTTATCCCCGAACTCTCGCTGTTTTATCTCCTGAACTTTCATTGTTTTATCTCCTGAACTCTCGCTGTTTTATCCCCGAACCCTTGCTGTTTTATCTCCTGAACTCTCGCTGTTTTATCCACTAACCCCTCGCTGTTTTATCCCCTGAACCCTCGCTGTTTTATCCCCTGAACCCTCGCTGTTTTATCCCCTGACCTCTCGCTGTTTTATCCCCTGACCCCTCGCTGTTTTATCTCCGGAACCCTCGCTGTTTTATCCCCTGACCCCTCGCTGTTTTATCCCCTGAATTCTCACTGTTTTATCCCCAAACTCTCGCTGTTTTATCCCCGAACTCTCGCTGTTTTATCTCCTGAACTCTCGCTGTTTTATCCCCTGACCCCTCGCTGTTTTATCCCCTGAATTCTCGCTGTTTTATCCCCAAACTCTCGCTGTTTTATCCCCGAACTCTCGCTGTTTTATCTCCTGAACTCTCGCTGTTTTATCCCCTGAACTCTCGCTGTTTTATCCCCTGAACTCTCACTGTTCTAGCTCCTGAACTCTCACTGTTTTATCCCCTGAACTCTCACTGTTTTATCTCCTGAACTCTCACTGTTTTATCCCCTGAACTCTCACTGTTTTATCCCCTGAACTCTCACTGTTTTATCTCCTGAACTCTCGCTGTTTTATCTCCTGAACTCTCACTGTTTTATCCCCTGAACCCTCGTTGTTTTATCCCCTGAACCCTCGCTGTTTTATCCCCTGACCCCTCGCTGTTTTATCTCCTGAACCCTCGCTGTTTTATCCCCGAACCCTCGCTGTTTTATCTCCTGAACTCTCGCTGTTTTATCCCCTGAACTCTCACTGTTTTATCCCCAGACCCCTCGCTGTTTTATCCCCTGAATTCTCGCTGTTTTATCCCCAAACTCTCGCTGTTTTATCCCCGAACTCTCGCTGTTTTATCTCCTGAACTCTCACTGTTTTATCCCCTGAACTCTCGCTGTTTTATCCCCCGAACTCTCACTGTTCTAGCTCCTGAACTCTCCCTGTCTTATCTCCTGAATTCTCGTTGTTTTATCCCCTGAACTCTCACTGTTTTATCTCCTGAACTCTCACTGTTTTATCCCCTGAACTCTCACTGTTTTATCCCCTGAGCTCTCGCTGTCTTATCTCCTGAATTCTCGTTGTTTTATCTCTGAACTCTCGCTGTTTTATCTTCTGAACTCTCATTGTTTTATCCCCTGAACTCTCGCTGTTTTATCTCCTGAACTCTCGCTGTTTTATCTCCTGAACTCTCACTGTTTTATCTCTCAAACTCTCACTGTTTTATCTCTCAAACTCTCGCTGTTTTATCTCCTGAACTCTCACTGTTTTATCTCTCTAACTCTCACTGTTTTATCTCCTGAACTCTCACTGTTTTATCCCCTGAACTCTCGCTGTTTTATCTCCTGAACTCTCTGTTTTATCTCCTGAACTCTCACTGTTTTATCTCTCTAACTCTCGCTGTTTTATCTCCTGAACTCTCACTGTTTTATCTCCTGAACTCTCACTGTTTTATCTCTCAAACTCTCACTGTTTTATCTCCTGAACTCTCACTGTTTTATCTCCTGAACTCTCACTGTTTTATCTCCTGAACTCTCACTGTTTTATCCCCTGCACTCTCGCTGTTTTATCCCCTGAACTCTCACTGTTTTATCCCCTGAACTCTCGCTGTTTTATCTCCAAAACTCTCGCTGTTTTATCTCCCAGACTCTCGCTGTTTTATCTCCTGAACTCTCACTGTTTTATCTCCGTAACTCTCACTGTTTTATCCCCTGAACTCTCGCTGTTTTATCTCCTGAACTCTCACTGTTTTATCCCCTGAACTCTCACTGTTTTATCTCCTGAACTCTCGCTGTTTTATCTCCGTAACTCTCACTGTTTTATCCCCTGAACTCTCGCTGTTTTATCTCCTGAACTCTCACTGTTTTATCCCCTGAACTCTCGCTGTTTTATCTCCTGAACTCTCACTGTTTTATCTCCTGAACTCTCGCTGTTTTATCCCCTGAACTCTCACTGTTTTATCCCCTGACCCCTCGCTGTTTTATCCCCTGAATTCTCGCTGTTTTATCCCCAAACTCTCGCTGTTTTATCTCCGAACTCTCGCTGTTTTATCTCCTGAACTCTCGCTGTTTTATCCCCTGAACTCTCGCTGTTTTATCCCCTGAACTCTCACTGTTCTAGCTCCTGAACTCTCCCTGTTTTATCCCCTGAATTCTCCCTGTTTTATCCCCTGAATTCTCCCTGTTTTATCCCCTGAAATCTCACGGTTTTATCTCCTGAACTCTCACTGTTTTATCCCCTGAACTCTCGCTGTTTTATCCCCTGAACTCTCACTGTTTTATCTCCTGAACTCTCGCTGTTTTATCTCCTGAACTCTCACTGTTTTATCCCCTGAACTCTCACTGTTTTATCCCCTGAACTCTCACTGTTTTCTCCCCTGAACTCTCACTGTTTTATCTCCTGAACTCTCGCTGTTTTATCTCCTGAACTCTCACTGTTTTATCCCCTGAACTCTCACTGTTTTATCTCCTGAACTCTCGCTGTTTTATCTCCTGAACTCTCACTGTTTTATCCCCTGAACTCTCACTGTTTTATCCCCTGAACTCTCACTGTTTTATCTCCTGAACTCTCATTGTTTTATCCCCTGAACTCTCACTGTTTTATCCCCTGAGCTCTCGCTGTCTTATCTCCTGAATTCTCGTTGTTTTATCCCCTGAACTCTCACTGTTTTATCTCCTGAACTCTCACTGTTTTATCCCCTGAACTCTCACTGTTTTATCCCCTGAGCTCTCGCTGTTTTATCTCCTGAACTCTCACTGTTTTATCCCCTGAACTCTCACTGTTTTATCTCCTGAACTCTCGCTGTTTTATCTCCGTAACTCTCACTGTTTTATCCCCTGAACTCTCGCTGTTTTATCTCCTGAACTCTCACTGTTTTATCCCCTGAACTCTCGCTGTTTTATCTCCTGAACTCTCGCTGTTTTATCTCCTGAACTCTCGCTGTTTTATCCCCTGAACTCTCACTGTTTTATCTCCTGAACTCTCACTGTTTTATCCCCTGAACTCTCACTGTTTTATCCCCTGAACTCTCGTTGTTTTATCTCCTGAACTCTCACTGTTTTATCCCCTGAACTCTCGCTGTTTTGTCTCCTGAACTCTCGCTGTTTTATCTCCTGAACTCTCGCTGTTTTATCCCCTGAACTCTCACTGTTTTATCTCCTGAACTCTCACTGTTTTATCCCCTGAACTCTCACTGTTTTATCTCCTGAACTCTCACTGTTTTATCCCCTGAACCCTCGCTGTTTTATCTCCTGAACTCTCACTGTTTTATCCCCTGAACTCTCACTGTTTTATCTCCTGAACTCTCACTGTTTTATCTCTCAAACTCTCACTGTTTTATCTCTCTAACTCTCACTGTTTTATCTCTCTAACTCTCACTGTTTTATCTCTCTAACTCTCGCTGTTTTATCTCCTGAACTCTCACTGTTTTATCTCCTGAACTCTCACTGTTTTATCTCCTGAACTCTCACTGTTTTATCCCCTGAACTCTCACTGTTTTATCCCCTGAACTCTCACTGTTTTATCTCCTGAACTCTCACTGTTTTATCTCCTGAACTCTCACTGTTTTATCTCCTGAACTCTCACTGTTTTATCTCCAAAACTCTCGCTGTTTTATCTCCAAAACTCTCACTGTTTTATCTCCCAGACTCTCGCTGTTTTATCTCCTGAACTCTCGCTGTTTTATCTCCTGAACTCTCGCTGTTTTATCTCCGTAACTCTCACTGTTTTATCCCCTGAACTCTCACTGTTTTATCTCCTGAACTCTCGCTGTTTTATCTCCATAACTCTCACTGTTTTATCCCCTGAACTCTCGCTGTTTTATCTCCTGAACTCTCACTGTTTTATCTCCTGAACTCTCGCTGTTTTATCTCCTGAACTCTCGCTGTTTTATCCCCTGAACTCTCACTGTTTTATCTCCTGAACTCTCACTGTTTTATCCCCTGAACTCTCACTGTTTTATCTCCTGAACTCTCACTGTTTTATCTCCTGAACTCTCACTGTTTTATCTCCAAAACTCTCGCTGTTTTATCTCCTGAACTCTCACTGTTTTATCCCCTGAACTCTCACTGTTTTATCTCCTGAACTCTCACTGTTTTATCTCTCAAACTCTCACTGTTTTATCTCTCTAACTCTCACTGTTTTATCTCCTGAACTCTCGCTGTTTTATCTCCTGAACTCTCACTGTTTTATCTCCTGAACTCTCACTGTTTTATCTCCTGAACTCTCACTGTTTTATCTCCTGAACTCTCACTGTTTTATCTCCTGAACTCTCACTGTTTTATCCCCTGAACTCTCACTGTTTTATCCCCTGAACTCTCACTGTTTTATCTCCTGAACTCTTACTGTTTTATCTCCTGAACTCTCACTGTTTTATCTCCTGAACTCTCACTGTTTTATCTCCTGAACTCTCGCTGTTTTATCTCCTGAACTCTCACTGTTTTATCTCCTGAACTCTCACTGTTTTATCTCCTGAACTCTCACTGTTTTATCTCCTGAACTCTCACTGTTTTATCTCCTGAACTCTCACTGTTTTATCCCCTGAACTCTCACTGTTTTATCCCCTGAACTCTCACTGTTTTATCTCCTGAACTCTCACTGTTTTATCTCCTGAACTCTCACTGTTTTATCTCCTGAACTCTCACTGTTTTATCTCCAAAACTCTCGCTGTTTTATCTCCAAAACTCTCACTGTTTTATCTCCCAGACTCTCGCTGTTTTATCTCCTGAACTCTCGCTGTTTTATCTCTGTAACTCTCACTGTTTTATCCCCTGAACTCTCACTGTTTTATCTCCTGAACTCTCGCTGTTTTATCTCCGTAACTCTCACTGTTTTATCCCCTGAACTCTCGCTGTTTTATCTCCTGAACTCTCACTGTTTTATCTCCTGAACTCTCACTGTTTTATCTCCAAAACTCTCGCTGTTTTATCTCCAAAACTCTCACTGTTTTATCTCCCAGACTCTCGCTGTTTTATCTCCTGAACTCTCGCTGTTTTATCTCCGTAACTCTCACTGTTTTATCCCCTGAACTCTCACTGTTTTATCTCCTGAACTCTCGCTGTTTTATCTCCATAACTCTCACTGTTTTATCCCCTGAACTCTCGCTGTTTTATCTCCTGAACTTTCACTGTTTTATCTCCTGAACTTTCACTGTTTTATCTCCCGAACTATCACTGTTTTATCTCCTGAACACTCATGATTTTATCTGTGGAACTCCTGGTGTTTTATCTCCCAAACTCTCGCTGTTTTATCTGTGGAACTCTCTCTGTTTTACCTCCCGAACTCTCACTGTTTTATCTCCAGAACTCTCGTTGTTTTATCTACCAAACTCCACTATTTTATCTCCTGAAGTCCCGGTGTTTTATCACACAAACTCTCCACCGCTCCACCACTGATGCACAGTGGCAGCAGTGTACACCATCTACAAGATGCACTGCAATAATTCACCAAGGCTCCTTCTACAGCACCTTCCAAGCCTACAACCGCTCCCACCTGCAAGGACAGGGGCAGCAGACATATGGGAACACCACCACCTGGTAGATCTCCTCCAAGCCCCACACTATCCTCACTTGGAAATATATCCCCGTTCCTTCATTGTCGCAGCGAGAGGGTCAAAATTCTGGAATTCCCTTCCTAACCGCACCGTGGGTATTACATCCCATGAAGAAATAAAAAAAAAATGTTATACTCCACCCCACTTGCAATAAAGGCCAACATTCCATTTGCCTGCTGAGTTACTTGCTGTATCTGCATGCTAACGTTTTATGTACAAGTTCACCCTGATCCCTCTGTACCGTAGCCTCTGTACACTTTATGTGTTTAAATAATACAGTATTTCTATTTTTAATTCCTAACAAAGTGGACAACCTCACATTTTCCCACATTATAACCCATCTAGCAAAGTTTTGCCCTGTCACTTAATCTATCTATATCACTTTTGCAGATTCTTTGTATCCTCTTCATAATTTACTTTCCTACCTATCTTTGAACTGTCAGGAAATTTGGCTACCATACACTTGGTCTCTTCACCTGAGTCTTTAATATGGATTGTAAATAGCTGAGGCCCCAGCGCTGGTCCCTGTGACACTCCACTAGTTACAGCTTGCCAACCTGAAAATAACTCAATTTTCCTGACTCTGTTTCTTGTCAGTTAGCCAACCCTCTATCCATGCTAATATATCACCCCCAACACCATGACCTTTTATCTGGCACCTTATCAAATGTATTTTGGAAATCCAAATACACTACACCTACTGGTTCCCCTTTACCCACCCTGCTTGTTGCATCCTCAAAGAACTCCAATAAATTTGACAACCACAATTTCTCTTTCATCAAAACCGTGTTGACTCTGCTTGATTGGATTATGATTCTTCTAACTATCCTGCTACTAATTAAAATGAATTATGATAACAATGAACCTCTTAGTCTGATATCTAATGCGAAGAAGTAAGCAGAATGCATAATTAACAAAGGAATTAAGCACTTCGAGAAATTGGAGGTGATTGTGCAAAGCCAATATGGATTTGGAAAGAATAGCTCCTGTCTAACGAGCCAAATTGAATTTTTTGAAGTAACTGAAATAGAAAACAGGTTTCAGTCTTATCTATCCAGAGAATCATTGTCAATGATTTCTCTTGCCACTCCCACACCTGGTGTCTCCCAAGGATCTATCTTGGGCCCTCCCAATTTCCCATTTATATGCTGCACTTCATGAACATTATCTGAAAGCACAGGATTCATTTTCTTCTGTATGCTGATGGCTCCCAGCACTACCTCAAAACCACCTCTCCTGGCACCCCCCCAACCCCCCGCCTCACAGTCACTAAATTATCAGACTGCTTACCTGACATCCAGTACTGGGTGAGCAAAAATTGCCTCTTACTAAACATTGGGAAGACTGAAATCATTGTCTACGGTCCCTGCCACAAACTCTGTTCCCTAGCTCCTGACTCTATTCCTCACCTTGGCAATTGTCTGGGGCCATTCGCGACCTTGTTGCTGTATTTGATCCTGCAATGAGCTTCTGATCCCATTGTCTGAGCATCTCCGCTCCTGCCTCAACTCACCTGCTGCTGAAACCCTCATCTGTGTCTTTGTTGTCTCTAGACTTGGTGATGAAAGGGTCAAATCGGATGCCAATTACATGCGGTCTGGTTCAGACTCAGACAATTGCCAGGGAAGGGGATTGTTTTTTATTTATCGTTTCATGGGATGTGGGTGTCGCTGGCTGGGCCAGCATTTATTGCCCATCCCTAGTTGCCCTTGAGAAGGTGGTGGTGAGCTGCCTTCTTGAATTGCTGCAGTCCATGTGGTGTAGGTACACCCACAGTGCTGTTAAGGAAGGGAGTTCCAGGATTTTGACCCAGTGAGGAAGAGAGTTCCAAAGACTCACGACCCTCTGGGAGAAAAATTTCTCCTCATCTCTGTCTTAAATGGGAGATCCCTTATTTTAAAACGGCGTCCCCTGGTTCTAGACTCTACCACATGGGGAACTATCCTTTCAGCATCCACCCTGTCCAGTCCCCTCAGGATTTTATATGTTTCAATAAGATCACCTTTCATTCTTCTAAACTCCAATGGATACAGACCAAAACTAGACACAGTATTCCACCTATATATAAATACCCTGTACAACTGTAGCAAAACATCCCTATAAATGCAATAAATGACAACATTCCATTGGCCTCCCTAATCACTTGCTGTCGGGCAAGGGGGAGGTGCCATCTCTGTGGGTCCCCTGTGTTAATCAGAGGCAAACCTCTGAAGATCACACTCCCCCTTTTACCCTCCCCCGCCTCTCAAACTCGGACCCCTGTTCGCCTACCTGACCCAGACAAATTCCCCCCACCCCACTGACCTTGGCGTCTGGCTCCAGCGATGACCTCCCTTGGGAAGGTCAACACTCCCTGCCTGGCGTGACTGGGACCGCAGAGCTGCCAGCCTCTGATTGGCCTGCAGCTCTATGAGGCAGTACATCCTGTCCCTGAGGGGCTGAAATCCTGCCTCCAGACTATTAACGGCCAATTGATCATTGAATAACAGTGGGGCAGCTGGTTGGCAAGAAACTGCTGTTAGGGACTGTCTTTAAACTGCTGTAAATTAGAAAAGTGCATTATTTTTAAAGAAGTAACTATACCTGGATTTAAGTGAGAAACACCAGGGATAAGGAAAAGTAAAAGGCCAGTATAATAAAGTAAGAAATAAACCAAAGTAAAATAAAGTTAAGACATGGCAGGACAGCTTGGTCGATTGGAATGTGTGCCTGGTAATATGTGGGAAGTCATGGACTCTACTAGTGTCCTAGGCAACCACTTGAACTCCGGGTTTCAGAGCTCGAGTGGTGGCTGGAGTCACTGTGGCACATCTGCGAGGCTGAGAGCTACGTGGATAGCACGTTCAGAGAGGTGATCACACTGCAGCTTAGGAGCCTGGAGTCAGAAAGGGAATGGGTGACCACCAGGCAGCCCAAGTGAGGTAGGCAGGTAGTGCAGGAGTCCCCTGAGGTCCCGTTCACAAACCGGTTTTCTGTTTTGGAAGCTGGTGAGGGCGCTGGTTCCTCAGAGGAGTGCAGTCAGAGCCAAGCTTGTGGCATCACGAGCGGCTCAGCTGTACAAGAGGGGAGGAAGAAGAAAGGAAGAGAAATGGTGATAGGGGATTCATTGGTTAGGGAAACAGACAGGCGTTTCTGTGGCCGTAAACGTGATTCCAGGATGGTATGCTGCCTCCCTGGTGCCAGGATCAAGGATGTCACAGAGCGGCTCCAGGACATTCTTCTGGGGGAAGGTGATCAGCCAGAGGTCGTGGTCCACATTGATGCCAATAACTTAGGTGGAGAGGGGTGGTCCTGCGATCAGAATTTAGGGAGCTAGGTAGAAAATCAGCAAGCAGAATGTAGTAGTCTCCAGATGTACTCGAATGTAGTAATCTCCAGATTGCTACCAGTGCCACGTGCCAGTGAGTACAGAAATAGGAGGATAAGACAGATGGATGCATGGCTGGAAAGATGGTGCAGGAGGGAGGGCTTTAGATTCCTGGGACACTGGGACTGACTCTGGGGGAGATGAAACCTGTACAGGCCGGACAGGTTGCACCTGAACAGAGCTGGGACTGAGTTCCTTGCGGGTCGTTTTGCTAGTGCTGTTGGGAGGGCTTTAAACAAACTCAGCAGGGGTGTGGGAACCAGGAGAGAATATTAGAGAGGAATACCAGGGTGCACAAAATACTGGGAGAGACAGATAGCACTAGTATAGAGAATAGTAAGTTCATAGATGAAGTCGGGGTGAGGGAGAAAGTAACAAAATCTAAACCAGGGTTAGTATGCATGTATGTGAATGCACGGAGTATAGTAAATAAGATTGGGGAGTAAGGGCAGATTGCCATGTGGAAGTATAATGTTGTGGCAATAACAGAGACCTGGCTCAAGGAAGGGCAGAACTGGGTGCTAAATATTCCCAGGTACAAGGTGTTCAGAAAAGATAGGAAAGAAGGAAAGGAGGAGGGATGGCAGTATTGGTTAAGGAGAGCATTGCAGTGCTGGAGAAAGAGGGTGACCCAGAGGGTTCAAGGACAGAATCAATTTGGCTAAAGCTAAGGAACAAAAAGGGTACAATTACATTGCTCGGTGTAGTCTATAGACCGCCAACTAGTGAGAAGAGCAAATCTGCAGGGTAATTACAGAGAGATGCAGGCATTATAGAGTAGTTATAATGGGTGACTTTAATTACCCAGATGTAGACTGGGACAGTGGTAGTGTAAAGGTCGGAGAGAGGCAAAAGTTCCTAGATTATGTTCAGGAGGATTTTCTACAGCAGTACGTGTCCAGTCCAACAAGAAAGGAGGCACTGCTACACCTGGTTCTTGGAAATAAGGCAGGCCAAGTAGATCAAGCGTCAGTGGGGGAACATTTAGGAGACAGTGATCATTGTATTGTACATTTTAGGATGATGATAGAAAAGGACGATAGGCAATCCAGAGTAAGAATAATTAACTGGACGAGAGCCAACTTCAATGGGGCAAGAACGGAGCTGGGCCAGATAGACAGGAACGAAAGATTGGCAGGAAAAACTGTAGCTGAACAATGAGCTGCCTTCAAAAAAGAAATAGTTTGGGCACAGTCAAGGTATATTCCATTGAAAGGAAAAGGTAGGGCAAACAAATCCAGAGCTCCCTGGATGAAAAAGGAGATAGAAATTAAGAAAAAGTGTGCTTACGACAGGGGTCAGGTACAAAATACAATTGAGGACCAAGAAAAATACAGAAGGTTCAGGAGGGAGGTGAAAAAGCAAATAAGAGAAGCAAAGAGGAGTTATGAGAAAAGACTGGCAGCTAACATAAAAGGGAATCCCCAAGTCTTCTATGGGCACACAAATAGTAAAAGGGTGGTAAAAAGAGGAATGGGGCCGATTAGGGACCAAAAAGGCGATTTACACATAGAGGCAAGAGGCATGGCTGAGGTGCTAAATGAATACTTTGCATCTGTCTTTACCTACAAGGTAGATGCTGCCCAGGCCATGTTGACAGAGGAGGAAACTCAGTCACTAGAGGGGTTTAAAATTGATAAGGAGGAGGTATTGGATAAGCTGTTGGTACTTAAAGTTGACAAGGCACCGGGGCCAGACAAGATGCATCCAAGGATATTGAAGGAAGTGAGAGTGGAAATTGCAGGGGCACTGGCAATAATTTTTCAGTTTTCCCTAGACTCAGGGGAGGAGCCAGAGGACTGGAGAATTGCAGACATTACACTCCTGTTCAAAAAAGGTTGTAATGAAAAGCCCAGCAATTACAGATCTGTCAGTTTAACTTCGGTGATGGGCAAGATTCTAGAAACAATTATTCGGGATAGAATTAGTAGTCACATGGAAAAATATGGGTTGATTAGGAAGAGCCAGCATGGATTGCTAAAGGGAAAATTGTGTTTAACGAACTTGCTGGAGTTTTTTGAAGAGGCGACAGAAAAGGTCGATGAGGGTAATGCTGTTGATGTGGTGTACATAGACTTTCAAAAGGCATTTGACACAGTGCCACACAACAGATTTGTGAGAAAAGTTATTGCTCATGGAATAAAAGGGACAGTAGCAATGTGGATACAAAATTGGCTGTAATATAGGAAGCAGAGAGTAATGGTCAATATATATTTTTCGGGCTGGAGGAAGGTTTGCAGTGGAGTTCCCTAGGGGTCGGTATTGGGACACTTCCTTTTCTTCGTATATGTTAATGATCTAGATCTTGGTGTGCAGGGGACAATTTCTAAGTTTGTGGATGATACAAAGCTTGGGAGTGTTGTAAACTGTGAGGGGGACCGTGTAGAACTTCAAAAGGATATAGACACATCGGTGGAATAGGCAGATAGGTGGCAGATGAAGTTCAATGTGGATAAGTGTGAGGTGATGCACTTTGGTCAGAAGAATATGGATAGACAATATAAAATAAGGGGTGAAATTTTGTAGGGGGTGCAGGAGCAGAAAGACCTGGGTGTTTATGTGCATAGAGCATTGAAGGTGGCAGGACAGGTGGAGTGAACAGTTAATAAAGCATATAGTATCCTGGGCTTTATTAATAGGGGCATAGAGTACAAGTACAAGGAGGTTATGCTGAATTTATACAAGACACTTGTTAGACCTCAGCTGGAGTATTGTGTACAGTTCTGGGTGCCACATTATAGGAAGGATGTGAACACATAATGAGAGAGTGCAGTAGGGGTTTACAAGAATGGTTCCAGGGATGAGAAACTTCAGCTATGAGGATAGATTAGAGAGATTGGGACTGTTCTCCTTGGAGAGAAGGCGGCTAAGAGGAGATTTGACAGAGATGCTCAAAATCATGAGGGGGCTGCACAGAGTAGATAAGGAGAAGCTGTTCCTGCTCATAAAAGTATCAAGATTGAGAGGGCACAGATTTAAAGTGATTTGCAAAAGAAGCAAATGTGACGTGAGAAAACCTTTTTCACACAACGAGTGGTTCGGGTCTGGAATGCACTGCCTGGAAGTGTGGTGGAGGCAGGTTCAATTAAGGCACTGAAAAGGGCATTAGGTGATTATTTGAATAAAAACAATGTTCCGGGGATCAGGGAAAAGGCAGGGCAATGGTACTAGTCATAATGCTCATTTGTAGAGCCAGTGCAGGCACAATGGGCCGAATGACCTCCTCCTGTGCTGTTAAGTTTTGTGATTCTTTGATTCTTCCCCTGGGCTGGCTCCCCAGTGACATTTTAGCTGGGGGCGTAGGGACAAAGGTACTCTGTAAAACCCAACCCATTGAATATATTCAAGGCTGAGTTTGACAGTTTAGGGGGAACAGGCAGGGATGTAGAGTTGGGGGTCCATATCAGGTCAGCCATGATCTTATTGAATAATGGAGCAAGCTGGAGGGGCTGAAATGCCTACTCCTGCTCCTGTTTATTATGTTCTTAGGATCTATTGTCTATGGGCAGGGTCTTTCAGTCAGCGTGCAGGGGCAGGCCCGACACGCCGATGCGATGATGTCGAGCGTGCATCCCAACGTCATGGCGCTGTCTCGCGATATTTTATTCAGTGGCCGTGCACTGAAGCCGGCTGCGCGCCGGCCGATATTTAAATGGGCTATCGAGGCCATTGGGAAAGTAATTGATGCTATTGGTAACGCTGGACTCCCAACCTTACGGTCGTCGGGCAGGTGAAAAGGCCAAGCGACCTTCACGTTTTTTTTTTAGGAAACCTCTTCCACGAGCAGGAAGGGATTTTCTAAATTAAAGCTTTTATTAAATAAATAAAAGTTTGTTCCTCAATATCGAGACACGTCCCATCTCACGTGACACAGCCACACGAGGGGACATGTTCAAATAAATTTTCACACCATTTATTTAATTATTTCGATATCCATTTAATCAGCTGCTTGCCTCGGGGAGATTGAAGCGCTGTAT
The DNA here is from genome assembly GCF_964194155.1 of Cetorhinus maximus. Lineage (NCBI taxonomy): Eukaryota > Metazoa > Chordata > Chondrichthyes > Lamniformes > Cetorhinidae > Cetorhinus > Cetorhinus maximus. The sequence continues at coordinate 26,707,626 of NC_135887.1, read as the reverse complement.
CTCGCTCGTGCGTGAAAGAGCGCTGGCCCCGACTCTCCCCCCACAGGGACTGAGCGCTATGGCTCGCATATTATGCTGGATGGGCCTGAATGGGCCCTGCCTGCGTAAAATGGCGGCGCAGAGCAGATCGCGGGCAGTGATTGGCTCCACCAACACCACCGCCCCCTCCTGTTCCCGCTGAGCCCGCCCACCACCTGAAAAATTCAGGCCTATGATTTTTATAATCTCTCCTTTTTTAGCTCAGTATCCTGTCTTTTTTACACCTCAGAAACATTAATTCCCCCCCACCACCCCCTCCCTCAGCTGATGGCGGGCATCGTCGTGGGCAGGATGGGAATATCTGGAGAGCCGTTAAAAGTCAACAGCTGTCCAAATTTTCCCGTCCTGCCCACGACGATGCCCACCACTGGCGGGACTGGAGAATCCGGCCATTACCCTCCATCTCTCTCCTCTGCCTCTCCATCTCTCTCCTCTGCCTCTCCATCTCTCTCCTCTGCCTCTCCATCTCTCTCCTCTGCCTCTCCATCTCTCTCCTCTGCCTCTCCATCTCTCTCCTCTGCCTCTCCATCTCTCTCCTCTGCCTCTCCATCTCTCTCCTCTGCCTCTCCATCTCTCTATCTTAACCTGGATTTCTGCCTCAACCCGTCGCTGTATTTTGATCGCTTTTTCTGGTAACATTGCCAACTGGTTGCCAGCAATAAATATGCCACGTGTAGATTAAAGCAGGAGAGTTTCATGTTTAGTGTGTTTATGGGTCTGCGAGGGACATGCTGAATCTTCCTGCAGGACATGACCCACGGTCGTATTTTAAAAACCATTGAACTGTTTTTAGGGACAGTTTTATACCAGAAACCAAGAAAAGCAACAGGAACGTGAGTCACAAAGCAACATAAAACCCCACGCCACAGGTAGCAGTAACAAAACAGACCTCACAGATGTTGAACACCGCTCTTTCATCAATATAATGTGGCATTTAACATAAAATCAACAGGAATTCTGCTGGTTGTTTAATCGACAGGTAGTGGGTCTAACAATGTACAGAGCGACCATTGCCCCCAGATCTCTTGCTATCTCCATGTGAGTCCCGGAGAGTACAAGGAAACTAGCAACTCCTTTGTTGCTGGAATACTTTTCATTTAATTCACTCATGGGGTGTGGGCTTCGCTGGCTGGGCCAGCATTTATTGCCCATCCCTAATTGCCCTCGAGAAGATGGTGGTGAGTTGCCTTCTTAAACCACTGCAGTCCCTGTGGTGTAGGTACACCCACCGTGCTGTTAGGGAGGGAGTTCCAGGATTTTGACCCAGCGACAGTGAAAGAACGGTGATATATTCCCAAGTCAGGATGATGAGTGACTTGGAGGGGAACTTCCAGGTGGTTGTGTTCCCATCTATCTGCTGCCCTTGTCCTTCTAGGCAGCAGAGCTCGCAGGTTTGGAAAGTGCTGGTGAAGGAGTCTTGGCAAGATGCTGCAGTGCATCTTGTAGATGGTACACACTGCTGGCACTGTGCGTCGGTGGTGGAGGGAGTGAATGTTTGTGGATGTGGTGCCAATCAAGCGGCTGCTTTGTCCTGGACGGTGTCAAGCTTCTTGAGTGTTGTGGGAACTGTACCCTATAGGGTTACAATATATGGTTACATCCAAATCATTTGAGTGATGAATCCCATAAATCTAGAACATTCACAATGAGGAGTCTCCCGACACATCCCAAATCTTCACCTCCTTTTTCTCACACCAAATGCTTCTGATTTTTGCTTTTGTTCCAGACAGCTTGAATTTAATTCCATTGTTCAATCTGCTTCCTTGGTATTGAGACATTGCTGTACCAGTCCCAATCATTAAAAAACCTATTTCACTATTAATATTCCCGTAGCAATTTCCATTTGCTGACCTTTCCCCCTATAGCATAAGATTTGCACCTTTTCAGAACTCTGCATTTAGCAGAGATGCTAATCCACATGCAGTAATGTCCCCAGACCAGCCTTAGCTTTGTGCTGGGCTGCTAAACTATTGTGTACGGTATTCAAGCCAGAGCTGTCACAGATTGAAGCAACTCAGACATTTGTTGATAATTAAATAGTGACAGGAAGTATGTCACTGCAGAACCTGCAGGAAGCAAATCAACAAGGGGCCACTTCACAAGGGGTCAGTCCCTAAGGGGTCAGTTCATAAGAGGTCAGTCGATAAGGGGTCACTCCGCAAGGAATCAGTCCACAAGGGATCACTCCGCAAGGGGTCACTCTGCAAGGAATCAGTCCACAAGGGGTCACTACACAAGGGGTCACTCCGCAAGGGGTCACTCTGGAAGGAATCAGTCCACAAGGGAGTCCCTCCGCAAAGGGTCACTCCACAAGGAATCAGCCCATAAGGGGTCACTCCACAAGGGGTCACTCCATAATGGGTCACTCCACAAGGAATCAGCCCACAGTTGATCAGTCAATAAGAGGTCAGGGTCAGGGGTCAGTCACCTGTGAGCATTGTTAAAATAACTTTGTTCCTCAACATCAAAATGCTTAGATTATGGTTGATTTCATTCAGAGGATGTGGGTAGTGTTCTTTTCTAGTAGGGCCTCCTGTGCAAAACTTTGCGCAACATGTGTTGTGAGTGATACTTCCTGTAGATGACAGTTACTCTCCGCTGATCATCTAACACATGGTCTAAACTGAACAGTGTCACAAAATTCAGAAGACAAAAATATCCGAAGGAGACTGGCACTTAAACAGCAGCAAAAACTACTCACAAAATTCCAGAGGGACTAGGGTAGGGGACAGAGGACAGGGAGAGGGGAAGATGAAGGAGGGGGTGGGGGAAGGTGAGGGAGAGGGAGGGGAAAGGTGAGGGTGGGGGAAGATGAGGGCGAGGGTGGGGGAAGGCGTGGGAGGAGGAAGGGGAAGGCGAGGGAGAGGGAGGGGGAGAGGAAAGGTGAGAGTGGGGGAAAGCGAGGGCGAGGGAAGGAGAGGGGAAAGGTAAGGGTGGGGGAAGGTGAGGGTGAGGGTAGGGGAAAGTGAGGGAGGGGGTGGGGGAAGGCGAGGGAGGGGGTGGAGGAAGGCGAGGGAGGGGGTGGAGGAAGGCGAGGGAGGTGTTGTGGAAAGGTGAGGGTGGGGAAAGGCAAGGGAGGGGGAGGGGGAGGGGGAAGGTGAGGGTGGGGGAAGGTGAGGGAGGGGATGGGGGAAGGTGAGGGTGGGGGTCGTGGAAGGTAAGGGAGAGGGAGGGAAAATGTGAGGGTGGGGGAAGGTGAGGGAGGGGATCAGGGAAGGTAAGGGAGAGGGAGGGAAAATGTGAGGGCAAGGGTGGGGGAAGGCGAGGGAGAGGGAGGGGAATGTGAGGGTGGGAGAAGGCGAGGGATGGGGTGGGGAAAGGTGAGGGTGGGGGAAGGCGAGGGCGAGGGTGGGGGAAGGCGAGGGAGGGGGTGGGGAAAGGTGAGGGTGGGGGAAGGTGAGGGCGAGGGTGGGGGAAGGTGAGGGTGGGGAAAGGCGAGGGAGGGTGTGGAGGAAGGTGAGGGAGGGGAAAGGTGAGGGTGGGGGAAGGTGAGGGAGGGAGAGGGGGAAGGTGAGGGTGGGGGAAGGTGAGTGAGGGGGAAGGCGAAGGAGGGGGAGGGGTAAGGTGAGGGTGCAGGAGGGTGAGGGAAGGTGAGGGTGAGGGTGGGGGAAGCTGAGGGAGAGGGAGGGAAAAGGTGAGGGTGGGGGAAGGTGAGGGAGGGGGCGGGGGAAGGCGAGGGAGAGGGAGGGGAAAGGTGAGGGTGGGGGAAGGTGAGGGACGGGGTGGGGAAGGCGAGGGAGGGGGAGGGTGAGGGTGAGGGTGGGGGAAGGTGAGGATGGGGGAAGGTGAGGGCGAGGGTGGGGAAAGGTGAGGGTGGGGGAAGGTGAGGGTGGGGGTGGGGGAAGGCAAGGGAGAGGGTGGGGAAAGGTGAGGGTGGGGGAAGGTGAGGGTAGGGGAAGTTGAGTGAGGGGGAAGGCGAGGGAGGGGGAGGGGGAAGGCGAGGGAGGGGGAGGGGGAGGGGGAGGGGGAAGGCGAGGGAGGGGGAGGGGGAGGGGGAGGGGGAAGGCGAGGGAGGGGGAGGGGGAGGGGGAAGGCGAGGGAGGGGGAGGGGGAAGGCGAGGGAGGGGGAGGGGGAGGGGGAGGGGGAAGGCGAGGGAGGGGGAGGGGGAAGACGAGGGAGGGCGAGGGGGAAGGCGAGGGTGCGAGAGGGGGAGGGGGAGGGGGTGGGACGGGGAGTGGGTGGGGAAGATGGACAGATGGCTGGGCAGGGAGATGCGGGACATGGTTAGCCCCCTGCTGCCCTGAAGAGGGTGTTGAGAAAATGGGCAATAAGCTGTTGACAGAGAGAAGCTGTCAGCTGGATTCTGAAGATGGAGAGGGTGGATGAAACTAGTTGCTTCCAGCAACAAAACAATTTGATCTTTTAATCAAGAGGCATCACCTGAACTTTAAGCAAAAATAAGCAAAGGGGGGATTTGGACCAGTCAGGGTTTCATCTATTTAATGTTCGATGAAAATATTCTCCATCTACATTCTCCACATTCTGTTCTGGAGTCTGGTAGCCACCTGCTCCCAGTTTTACACATGATGCTTTTCAGTTTCTCTGGCATATTTTCTCCTGCTTCTCTACTGCCCGCTCTCACCCCCTCTCTCACCCCCTCTCCCATCCCCTCTCGCTCTCACCCCCTCTCTCACCCCCTCTCTCACCCCCGCTCTCACCCCCTCTCTCATCCTACCCCTGCACAGTGGGTTTTGGACATTCCCCGTTGCAACATTCACCATCGGTGACAGGAGCAAACAGGAGCCAGGCGTGAACTGAGAGGGCATGGGGCGTAGTTACAGTGGAGACATGGACAAAAGTGACTGCAATCTATGGAAATGACCTGAAACATAGACCTGAGTGAGATCATCCTGGAGATCTTTGGCAGAATTCCACATGCACTCACTCTGCCTGTTTGCTGACTCTTTCACATCAATATCTGTCCTCTGTACGTATCTGTTCCTAGGACTCAAGCATTTCCGGTACGTGTGACTTAGTTCAGATCCTTTCCCACGGTCTCACATTGTACTCTGGATGGACTGCATTGGGAACGGAGAGCCAGAGCTCCCTGATGTAACAATACTAGCCCCTGAGACTAGCTTCCTCATCTGCTCCTGCACATTACAACAATGCTGACTGTAGCCGAATAAAGGACTTCTCCCCATGGATTAGGAGAGGCAGGTGGACACATGAAAGGCTCTGGATCATGGGAAAGCAACCTCGGGAAGTTAGTTAAAAACTACACACATCCACATGCACTCACACACACACACACACACATACAAGCTCACACACGCTCACTGACACACACACACTCATTCACATGCACACACACACTCACACACACACATTGACACTTACACACAGACTCACAAACACACACTCACGTTCACACAGTCACACACACTCACTCATACACACTTACACAGTCACACACACACTCGCACACACACTCACACAAGCACACTCACACACACAAACTCACACACTCACTCACACACTGACACACACAGTCACACAAACACACACACACATTCACACAGTCACACACACACTCACACAGTCACACACATTCACTCACACACACTCATTCACATACAGTTCCACACTCACACACTCTGACACTCACTCACACTCACACAAACTCACACAGTCACACACACACTCATACACATTTATACAGTCACACACACTCACTCATTCACACAGTCACACACATTCACTCATACACACACACTCACACAGTCACACACACTCACTCACACAGTCACACTCACACAAACACTCATTCACACACAGTTCCACACACACACTCACACAGTCACACACACACACATACACACGCTCACTCACATTCACACAGTCACACACTCACTCATACACACTTACACAGTCACACACACTCACACAGTCACACACTCACTCACACACACTCATTCACTCACAGTCACACACACTCACACAGTCACACACACTCACACTCACACAGTCACACACTCATACACTCACACAATCACACACACTCACTCACACAGAGTTCCACACACTCACACACAGAGTCACACAAACATACACACGTTCACACAGTCACACACACACTCATACACAATCACACACACACTCACACAGCCACACACTCACACACGTTCATTCACACATAGCTCCACACTCACACAGTCACACACACTCACACACGCTCACACTCACACAGTCACGCACACTCATACGCCCACACAATCATTCACACAGAGTTCCACACACTCACACACAGTCACACACACACAGCTCCACATACACACACACGCACTCACACAGTAACACACTCATTCACACACACTCATTTATGCACAGTTCTACACACACACACACACACACAGTCACACACACACAGTTCCACACACACACGCATTCACACAGTCACACACTCACACAGTCACACACTCATTCACACACACTCATTTACACACACTCACACTGTCACACACACTCACACTGTCTCACACACACACACATGCTCACAAAGTCACACACATTCACACTCACACACACTCATTCGCACACACTCATTCACACATACAGTCACACACTCACACACAGACTCATACTCAAGCTCAGTCACTCACACTCACACACACACACTCAGACACAGATACACAAACACAAACACACAGGTACACACACACACAAACACACATATATACACACTTGGACACACTCACATACAAACAAACAGTGACACAAACACATCTGCACAGACACACACATGCATGCACATGCACATGCACAAATACAAACATGCACACGAACACACACAGAGACACAGACACACAAACACACATGAAGACACAATCAAACACAGAAGATATACGCACACAGACATGCAGACCCACAAACACACAGACATACGCACACAGACATACAAAAAAATAAGCAACGATACACAATCACATACATGGTTCGCACAGTTCCCTCGACACAGGGACACAGCCCTCCCTGCTGGCCAGCAAGCCACATTTTACTGTTCTGTCAATATGAAATAGTAATCTGCACTTTTTGTTTTGGCACAGAGAGGCCTGTCAGCCTAACAGTGCCTTGTATCATGCGATTACTGAATATAAATAATTAGTGATCCACAGATCCTATAAGAAGCTTTTAATTATTGGTGAGTACATTACAAGGCGATATCTTGAATAAACAGATGGCTCAGGTTAATAATTCATTCCTGTATGTGTGACACTGCGATTAAACATATTAACCCTGAAATATATCTGTTTTCTATCAGTTAAGATAAAATGTCTAACAAATACTGGGACTGCCGATTCACCCTGCTTCTGTACAGTCACTGTTTAATCAGAGTACGGATCACTCTCTGTGTAACTGTACAGAGTCACAGTTTATCCAGGGTAAGGATCACTCAATGTGTAACTCTACAGAGTCACAGTTTATTCAGGGTAAGGATCACTCACTGTGTAACTGTAGAGAGTCACTGTTTATTCAGGGCATGGGTCACTCAGTGTGTAACGGTACAGGGTGACTTTTTGTTCAGGGTAAGGGTCACTCAGTGTGTAACTTTACAACAGTGACTGTTTATTCAGCAGGGTAAGGATCCCTCACTGTGTGGCTGTAGCGAGTCACAGTTTATTCAGGGTAAGGGTCACTCATTGTGTGGCTGTAGCGAGTCACAGTTTATTCAGGGTAAGGGTCACTCACTGTGCAACTGTACAGAGTCACTGTTTATTCAGGGTAAGGGTCACTCATTGTGTGGCTGTAGAGAGTCACAGTTTATTAAGGGTAAGGGTCACTCACTGTGTAACTGTACAGAGTCACTGTTTATTCAGGGTAAGGGTCACTCATTGTGTGGCTGTAGAGAGTCACAGTTTATTCAGGGTAAGGGTCACTCACTGTGTAACTGTACAGAGTCACTGTTTATTCAGGGGAAGGATCAATCACTGTAACTGTACAAAGTTACTGTTTATTCAGGGTAAGGGTCCTCACTGTAACTGTACAAAGTTACTGTTTATTCAGGGCATTTCAAGATTTTATTAAAAATAGAACTTTCAGTTCAAAGCCAAAGGCCCATATATTGTGAGGAAGAGAGAGAGAGGGGGTGGAGAGTGAGGTAGAGAGAGATATAGTTATATTGTGAGGAAGAGAGAGAGAGAGAGGGGGAGGAGAGAGAGGTAGAGAGAGATATAGTTATATTGTGAGGAAGAGAGAGAGAGGGAGAGGGGGAGGAGAGAGAGGTAGAGAGAGATATAGTTATATCGTGAGGAAGAGAGAGAGAGAGGGGGAGGAGAGTGAGGTAGAGAGAGATATAGTTATATTGTGAGGAAGAGAGAGAGGGGGGTGGAGAGTGAGGTAGAGAGAGATATAGTTCTATTGTGAGGAAGAGAGAGAGAGAGAGGGAGGAGAGTGAGGTAGAGAGAGATATAGTTATATTGTGAGGAAGAGAGAGAGAGAGGGGGAGGAGAGTGAGGTGGAGAGAGATATAGTTATATTGTGAGGAAGAGAGAGAGGGGGGTGGAGAGTGAGGTAGAGAGAGATATAGTTATATTGTGAGGAAGAGAGAGAGGGGGGTAGGAGAGTGAGGTAGAGAGAGATATAGTTATATTGTGAGGAAGAGAGAGAGAGCGGGGGAAGAGTGTGGTAGAGAGATATAGTTATATTGTGAGGAAGAGAGAGAGAGGGGGTGGAGAGTGAGGTAGAGAGAGATATAGTTATATTGTGAGGAAGAGAGAGAGAGGGGGAGGAGAGTGAGGTAGAGAGAGATATAGTTATATTGTGAGGAAGAGAGAGAGAGAGGGAGGAGAGTGAGGTAGAGAGAGATATAGTTATATTGTGAGGACGAGAGAGAGAGGGGGTGGAGAGTGAGGGGGTGGAGAGTGAGGTAGTGAGAGATATAGTTATATTGTGAGGATGAGAGACATAGAGGGAGGAGAGTAAGGTAGAGAGAGCTTTAGTTATATTGTGAGGAAGAGAGAGAGAGAGGGGGGGAGGAGAGTGAGGTGGAGAGAGATATAGTTATATTGTGAGGAAGAGAGAGAGAGAGGGGGGAGAGTGAGGTAGAGAGATATATAGTTATATTGTGAGCACGAGAGAGGGGGGGTGGAGAGTGAGGTAGAGAGAGATATAGTTATATTGTGAGCACGAGAGAGGGGGGGGTGAAGAGTGAGGTGGAGAGAGATATAGTTATATTGTGAGGAAGAGAGAGAGAGGGGAGGAGAGTGAGGTGGAGAGAGATATAGTTATATTGTGAGGAAGAGAGAGAGAGGGGGGTTGGAGAGTGAGGTGGAGAGAGATATAGTTATATTGTGAGGAAGAGAGAGAGAGGGGAGGAGAGTGAGGTGGAGAGAGATATAGTTATATTGTGAGGAAGAGAGAGAGAGGGGGGAGGAGAGTGAGGTGGAGAGAGATATAGTTATATTGTGAGCACGAGAGAGGGGGGGTGAAGAGTGAGGTAGAGAGAGATATAGTTATATTGTGAGGAAGAGAGAGAGAGGGGGAGGAGAATTGAGGTAGAGAGAGATAATGTTATATTGTGAGGTAGAGAGAGAGAGAGGGGGAGGAGAGTGGGGTACAGAGAGATATAGTTATATTGTGAGGAAGAGAGAGAGGGGGAGGAGTGTGAGGTAGGGAGAGATATAGTTATATTGTGAGGAAGAGAGAGAGAGAGGGTGGAGAGTGAGGTAGGGAGAGATATAGTTATATTGTGAGGGAGAGAGAGAGAGAGGGGAGGAGAGTGAGGTAGAGAGAGATATAGTTATATTGTGAGCACGAGAAAGGGGGGATGGAGAGTGAGGTAGAGAGAGATATAGTTATATTGTGAGGAAGAGAGAGAGAGTGGGGGAGGAGAGTGAGGTGGAGAGAGATATAGTTATATTGTGAGGAAGAGAGAGAGAGGGGGTGGAGAGTGATGTAGAAAGAGATATAGTTATATTGTGAGGAAGAGAGAGAGAGAGAGGGGGAGGAGAGTGAGGTAGAGAGAGATATAGTTATATTGTGAGGAAGAGAGAGAGAGGGGGTAGGAGAGTGAAGTAGAGAGTGATATAGTTATACTGTGAGGAAGAGAGAGAGAGGGGTGGAGAGTGAGGTGGAGAGAGATATAGTTATATTGTGAGGAAGAGAGAGAGAGGGAGGAGAGTGAGGTAGAGAGAGATATAGTTATATTGTGAGGAAGAGAGAGACAGAGTGGGGGAGGAGAGTGAGGTACAGAGAGATATAGTTATATTGTGAGGAAGAGAGAGAGAGAGAGGGGGAGGAGAGTGAGGTACAGAGAGATATAGTTATATTGTGAGCACGACAGAGGGGGGGTGGATACTGAGGAGAGAGAGATATAGTTATATCATGAGGAAGAGAGAGAGGGGGAGGAGAGTGAGGTGGAGAGAGATATAGTTATATTGTGAGGAAGAGAGAGAGAGAGGGGGAGGAGAGTGAGGTGGAGAGAGATATAGTTATATTGTGAGGGAGAGAGAGAGAGAGGGGAGGAGAGTGAGGTAGAGAGAGATATAGTTATATTGTGAGCACGAAGAAAGGGGGGATGGAGAGTGAGGTAGAGAGAGATATAGTTATATTGTGAGGAAGAGAGAGAGAGTGGGGGAGGAGGTGAGGTGGAGAGAGATATAGTTATATTGTGAGGAAGAGAGAGAGAGAGGGGTAGGAGAGTGAGGTGGAGAGAGATATAGTTATATTGTGAGGAAGAGAGAGAGAGAGGGGGAGGAGAGTGAGGTTAGAGAGAGATATAGTTATATCATGAGGAAGAGAGAGAGGGGGAGGAGAGTGAGGTAGAGAGAGATATAGTTATATCATGAGGAAGAGAGAGAGGGGGAGGAGAGTGAGGTAGAGAGAGATATAGTTATATTGTGAGGAAGAGAGAGAGAGGGAAGAGAGTGAGGTGGAGAGAGATATAGTTATATTGTGAGGAAGAGAGAGAGAGGGAGGAGTGTGAGGTAGGGAGAGATATAGTTATATTGTGAGGAAAGAGAGAGAGAGGGTGGAGAGTGAGGTAGGGAGAGATACAGTTATATTGTGAGGAAGAGAGAGAGAGAGGGTGGAGTGTGAGGTAGGGAGAGATATAGTTATATTGTGAGAAGAGAGAGAGAGGGGGTGGGAGAGTGATGTAGAAAGAGATATAGTTATATTGTGAGGAAGAGAGAGAGAGAGAGGGGGAGGAGAGTGAGGTAGAGAGAGATATAGTTATATTGTGAGGAAGAGAGAGAGAGGGGGTAGGAGAGTGAAGTAGAGAGTGATATAGTTATACTGTGAGAAGAGAGAGAGAGGGGGTGGAGAGTGAGGTGGAGAGAGATATAGTTATATTGTGAGGAAGAGAGAGAAGGAGAGTGAGGTAGAGAGAGATATAGTTTATTGTGAGGAAGAGAGAGACAGAGTGGGGGAGGAGTGTGAGGTACAGAGAGATATAGTTATATTGTGAGGAAAGAGAGAGAGAGAGGGGGAGGAGGAGTGGAGAGAGATATAGTTATATTGTGAGGAAGAGAGAGAGAGAGAGGGGGAGGAGAGTGAGGTAGAGAGAGATATAGTTATATTGTGAGGAAGAGAGAGAGAAGGGGAGGAAAGTGAGGTGGAGAGAGATATAGTTATATTGTGAGGAAGAGAGAGAGAGCGGGGAGGAGAGTGAGGTAGAGAGAGATATAGTTATATTGTGAGGAAGAGAGAGGGGGAGGAGAGTGAGGTAGAGAGAGATATAGTTAATCTTTTCCCTCTGCGCAGTTTGAAGATATTTAATCTGTCACTGACAATGACACTTTCCCAATAGTTTCAGCCAAATGTAATGTAAGGGAAGATGTTTCCTGGGGTCAGGTTTCCTGTTGCTGATCAGTTGCTGGGATCAGGCTGGAGAAACATTGTGTCCATTTTTATTTAAAGCTCAGATATAATTTAAAAGGAAATGTGTATTTGTTGATAAATACTGAATAAAGCAGAGAGGCAGACAGGATAATTCAGGAGGGGACTTGACCTTTATTTCAGTCTGTGGTCCACGACCTCTCAATAATTATAACAATCCTCTATCGTCATCCTGTCCGGAGCTGAGAAACTGGATCTGGACTTGGCCACATTTGGATCCGACACCAACTCGCAGTCGGCCACATCTGGACCCTGGACCTGGTGGGGCCACATCTGAATGTGTAAGGGGAAGGGGTGGGTGGGATCAGACAAAACTTGGCTATGCCTAGATCCGGGACAAGCCCAGCCTTGGCTACATCTGGACCCAGACTTGGCCACATCTGGACCCAGGCTCGTCCACATCTGGATCCAACGCAGGCCAGGCTTGTCCACATCTGGACCCAGACTTGTCCACATCTGGATCCATTGTAGCAAGCAGTCACTTGTTTCCAGCCTGTTTGCAGCTGCTGATTCGTTGTTTCGGCTGGAGTCCAATCCTCTGCCTGCAGAAACTGTGAGCACATCAAAGAGGCCTGAGTACCCTCTGTTATTCAAATATCCCACACAAGCCGAACAGAGCGAAGGGATTCGCTGAGTAGAAATTATAAATAAAATTCTGGTTTAACTCCAGCAGAGTTGTAATAAAATCAGCATAGCAGATCATTTTCACTGCACTGAGTATCATTCAGGATCAGGAGCAAATTCATTACCCGGTTTCTCAGGAATGATCCACATCATGTCAACACCCAGATGTTGTATCTCCACTGCTTTCATTTAAAGTTACTCATACACCTCAGAGATCAAGCAATTTACAGGAAGGCACAATTTTACGTAAAAACATTGTTCGTTAAAATACGGAGGTCCCGGGAGATTCTCACTCTTTGGCTTCGAGCCTTGCCTGCTGTGTGTGAGCAGCAAACTAATCACAGCAAACAGTACCCAAAACAAACCAGGAAATGTACCAAATCTTACAATCCAGCCTCTCGAAACCTTTTAGACTGAACAAACTCAGACCTGCAGCTTTTCACCTGTCAGTTTAGCAGAAGATTGTCTCCTGATGGAGATCTGAGGCTTGGTTTGTCAGGCAGCAGTTCCTCACACGTGACATGGTGAATTGTATTGCTTATTATCAGTTGTACAAAAGGCACTGTTTCCATCGTTCCAATCACAGCATTTACGCACCTTCACCGCTGGATAATGCTTCAGCCAGTTGAAGGCCAGGAGTAGCTGCACCCAGTGATATTCGGCGCACCCAGGATATTTGAGCGTTATCTAACATAATAGTCCCCGGCAGAGTTGGCCGAGGGCTGTAGGTGCATTCTTCAGGTATTTGGGACAGTCTTTGATTGACCACAAGAGGATAATAGGCGATTAGAAGGGTTTAAAATTATCTGATATGTTGGGACACAGTGGATAGAAATAAACTGTCCAATGATTGAGAGTTATTGAGGGCTGAAATGTAAGATAGAGTAGAGTGTGCGATTAACTTATTATTTACACTGTACGTTGTGAGTTTGTGATTGAAGCAAAGACCATGTCAATATTTAACAGAGTTTGATAGGGATTAAGGGGAATGAAGCAATTTAGAAACATGGATTTGGGATTCTGCTTGTGGGGAGATAAACATAGCTCTGAAGAAGAGTCATATGGACTCAAAATGTTAACTCTATTTCTCTCACTACAGACACTGTCAGACCTGCTGAGCTTTTCCAGCATTTTCTGTTTTTGTTGTTGACCAACATAGACTGGTTGGATTGGATGGTGTTTCTATGATATAACTTCTATATAATTCTTACAATCTGTTAAAAGAACCTAAACAGGTCATCTTCAGACATGAGACTGCCCAGTGCAGTGTCATATACTAGGCATCGGCTGTGCTGATCGGACACTCTTCCCCTCCAGCATTCTCAGCGACAGGCTAGTGTCAGCCCAATCTCCTTCCTTTGTGAAACTTTCTGTTTAAAACTTATCACTCGGTTCCAGCCAAGCTCCCAAACAGGGGTCAGAGAATGGACATAGCACCTCCAAGTGCCTGTAGGTGGTACCACTGTGGCCTAGCTGCAGTACCGCTGGGTGTCTGTAGATGGGGCCTCAGTTCAACAGTACATAAACCAGTAAAAATAGCGAATTAAATTGTGATAAAATTCCCATGAAGGTTTTCAAATAAATCCTCCAAATCATTAAGACATTCTTAACTCCTGTGTAATAATAGATCATGTGTTAAAAAGGATTGTGTTCTCTCGTGGCATTGACCACTATGGTACTGAGCCCCAAACAGCACAGGAAGATCCCAGGCTCGATCCTGGACTGTGCTGAGCTGATCTCACCTGGGACATCTGTCGACGCCGTCATTGCATCAGAGAAAAATTAAAATGAAAAACCTAAAACTAAGCTGGAAAATGAGTCTCAGCTGCTGTCTGATTACACAACATTTCCGACATTCCTAACCCATCGGGATTGTGATACCCCCATTGTTGTAATGATGCAGTAACTGAGATCAGCTAACCACAGCTGGGAACTGAAACCATCATCCTCGTGAACTGTATGTGTCAGTTCCACGTCAATTAGATCACTTACAACGGAGTCATCAGATCAAAGCCCAGAGTCTGAAATTTAAAGCACAGAATCAGACCATTGATCCAATTGGCCTGTGCCAGGGTTTAAGCATCGCAAAAGTCTCTATCCAACCGAATTCACCTCAGCCTAACATCGTGTATCCAAAAGAGTCTAAATCTTGCATTAATTAACAATGTCCAAGGGAGCAGTGGACAGCAGACTGGACATGAGGAAAGGGCACAAAGGAAGTTAAACTGGACACCAGGCATCTATTAGAGTAACAGAGGTACCACTGGACTCTGTGAACGGCAGTGGGTCAGAAACATCTCTACAAGGTTGGAGGAATCAGGTGTTAAGATTGTATCTACTTTCTAGTTTATTATAGGATCATATAGCAAGGAGGAGGCCATTCGGCCCATCATGCCCGTGTCTGCTCTTTGAAAGAGCTATCCAATTAGTCCCACACCCTCCTTCTTTCCCTTAGTTCTGCTAATTTCTCCCCTCAACTATTTCTCCAATTTCCCTTTGGAAAGTTCCAATTGAATGTGCTTCCACCGCCCGCCTTGCTGTGTGAAATCCTCGTTCACACAGACAGGGCTCAGGTTCCCCTTTCAGCAGTTTAATGAAACTTGTGGCCAGTGTCCAGGCAGACGGACTTTCTCCTGAGCTCCACCCCTGATCCGGGAGCTACTCCCGTGTCTCAGTCACCGGCTTGGAGGCTTTTTGCTTCACGCCTGGGAGAGATCAGACCTGTGGAGGAATGAGTGAAACGGTCTCAGAGGAAGTCCGATTGGGCAAAGGCTAGAGCAGAGAGTCCGAGAGAGTGGCTGGAGCGGAGAGTCCGAGAGAGCGGCTGGAGCGGAGAGTCCAAGAGAGCGGCTGGAGCGGAGAGTCCGAGAGAGCGGCTGGAGCGGAGAGTCCGAGAGAGCGGCTGGAGCGGAGTGTACGAGAGAGAGGCTGGAGCGGAGAGTCCGAGAGAGCGGCTGGAGCGGAGAGTCCGAGAGAGCGGATATCTCGCTAAATGAGCCCTTGTGGTGTTTCTATGCTGAAGAACAAGACCAGGGTTGCATTCACTCGTTTCCTCTGCTAAGTCCTAACGACTCCTTGCTCTGCCAGATGTGCTCCCCAACCTGAGGCAGGGACCCCCGAGGCCTGGGAACACCTGGGCACTGACAGCAGATGGGCTGGACCTCCTGGGATGGGGAAAGTGGATTCTGATGGTGATTCCAGACTTTCTGCGTCAACATGAGAGGGGTAAATGTCGGTCCTGACTGGGGTCATGAGTGTGTGACTGTTGTGCTGTTTCTCAATGCCACACTCACAGTTCATATCCAGATTAATGAAGCCTTTTCACCATTTACCCTGGGCTGAGTGACCCAGTCAAACCTCCTGGCCATGAGCAGTGAAATCAGCAGAAGGTCAAAGCTCCTTTGGATGGATTAGATTACAGAATACATCAGAAATGAGGGAGCAAAAGGGGAGGAAGAAAGGGGGAAGGAGAAAGGCAGACGGGGCGAGAGAGGGAGAGAGACAGGCAGATAGGAGAGAGAGAGACAGTCAGTGGGAGGGAGAGATAGGCATGGGAAGGAGAGAGACACAGGAGGTGGGAGGGAGGGAGGGACAGACAGTGGGAGGGAGATAGGGAGAGACAAGTGGAGACAGGGAAAGAGAGAGAGAGACGGAGAGAGAGAGAAACAGGGAGAGAGAGACAGGGAGAGGGAGAGAGAGAAACAGTGAGAGAGAGACAGGGAGAGAGAGCGAGAAACAGGGAGAGAAAGAGGGAGACAGAGAGAGAGAGAGAGAGGCAGGGAGAAAGAGAGAGAGAGACAGGGAAAGAGAGAGACAGGGAGAGAGAGACAGGGAGAGAGAGAGAGACAGGGAGAGAGAGAGAGACAGGGAGAGAGAGACAGGGAGAGAGAGACAGGGAGGGAGAGAGAGACAGGGAGAGAGAGAGACAGGGAGAGAGAGAGACAGGGAGAGAGAGACAGGGAGAGAGAGAGACAGGGAGGGAGAGAGAGACAGGGAGAGAGAGAGAGACAGGGAGAGAGAGAGAGACAGGGAGAGAGAGAGAGAGAGACAGGGAGAGAGAGAGACAGGGAGGGAGAGAGAGACAGGGAGAGAGAGAGAGAGGGGGGGGAGAGAGAGGAAGAGAGCAGGGAGGGGGAGAGAGAGGGAGAAAGACAGGGAAAGAGAGAGAGACGTAGAGATAGAGAAACAGAGAGAGAGAGACAAGGAGAGAGAGAGAGAGGGGGGGGAAAAGAGAGAGAAAGAGAGACAGGGAGAAAGATACAGGGAGAGAGAGACAGGGAGAGAGAGAGAGAGAGAGGGATGGGGAGAGAGAGAGAGAGAGAGACAGGGATGGGGAGAGAGAGAAAGATAGGGAGAGATAGAGAGACAGGGAGGGGGAGAGAGAGAGAGACAGGGAGAGAGTGAAAGAGAGACAGGGAGAGAGAGACAGGGAGGGAGAGAGAGAGAGAGACAGGGAGGGAGAGAGAGACAGGGAGAGAGAGAGAGACAGGGAGAGAGAGACAGAGAGGCAGGGAGAAAGAGAGAGAGAGACAGGGAAAGAGAGAAAGAGAGACAGGGAAAGAGAGAGACGGAGAGAGAGAGAGAGACAGGGAGAGAGAGACAGAGAGGCAGGGAGAAAGAGAGAGAGAGACAGGGAAAGAGAGAAAGAGAGACAGGGAAAGAGAGAGAGAGACAGGGAAAGAGAGAGACGGAGAGAGAGAGAGAGAGAGACAGGGAGAGAGAGACAGAGAGACAGGGAAAGAGAGAAAGAGAGACAGGGAAAGAGAGAGACGGAGAGAGAGAGAGAGAGACAGGGAGAGAGAGAGAGACAGGGAGAGAGAGAGACAGGGAGGGAGAGAGAGAGAGACAGGGAGAGAGAGAGAGAGGACAAGGAGAGAGAGAGAGACAGGGAGAGAGAGAGACAGGGAGGGAGAGAGGCAACAGAAGGGAGAGAGTGAAACAGCAGGAGGGAGGGAGAGAGATAGCAGGAGGGAAAGAGCGGGAGAGAGAGAGAGAGAGACAGGAAGAGAGAGGGTGACAGACAGACAGGGAGAAAGGGTCAGAGAGAAGTGTGTCCTTCCATGCTTCTACTTTTCCCGGCTGTCTGACTTGTGCAGGCTGTCACTATATCACCCTGACCCCCAGACCCCTTCTCTAGGAGCTGGGGTAATATCACTCTACCCATCTCTTTAGAGGCCATCACAGCCTCCCCAAGGGGCAGCCCCCACACAATAGCCTGAGCCAATGTAGTGAGCACTCTGTCACTCGATAATTCTGTAGGTGATGGACCTCCACTGGCCTCCCTCTGTGGGATTTGAAATACCCCAAACTATTGTGAATATTTAGACAAATCAAACTCTACTTCGCTCTTCCAGATGAGGCATTTTTTGTGAGGGAGTGAATTTGCAGCTTCTGTGTTAGTTTGCTCCAGGATAGTGCAATTAGCCACATGCATCAGCTGGTTAAATGGCAGAGAGTGACAGCTCACTGGCGCCTCCAGGTGACTAACCTGTGACCCTTCAGGCTCTCCAGCTCTTTCTGCAGTCGTTCAGTTCTCTCTTCTGCCTCCTGCAGCTTCTTCTTGAGGACCCGGATCTCCAGCTGCGCCTCACACTTGATATCATTGGCCACGACCACAGCGGTCTGCAGATCTGCCTGAAAGTGATGCCATTCCTCTGCTGCCTCCTGCCCAGAATGGAGAACAGATTGATCAGACTGCCTGGAACTTTACCCCAGGGTTAATCTCTTGGGAGCTGAATCTAACATTGTCATAACATAAATTAATTCAAATCTGACACAAGGTGACAGTCCCAAAAATGAGTTTAATTAGCAGGATGTGCATATCACTGGCAAGGTCAGCATTCGATTCCCATCCATCATTGCCCCTTATGAACATAGTGGTGAGCTACTTCCTGAATATACTGGGCCACCTTCTGGACCATTTCAGAGGGCAGCTAAGAGGCAACCACATTGCTGTGGGTCTGGAGTCACATGTAGGCCAGACCAGGTAAGGACGGCAGATTTCCTTCCCTAAAGGACATTAGTGAACCAGATGGGTTTTTACAACAATCTGGTTGTTTCATGGTCAACATTCACTGAAACCAGCTTTACATCCCAAACTTATTTAATTAATTGTATATAAATTCTCCAGCTGCTGTGGTGGGATTTGAGCTCATGTCCTGGATCATTGGTTCAAGCCTCTGGGTTTACTAGTTCAGTAATATAGCTACCATGCTACTATAGCAACAAGGCATCTGGAATGGTGAGTGTGCACTAACTACATGAACAGCACAAGTGCGTAAACTTGAGATCATCCAAAACTCTGTTGCCTGCGTCTTAACTCGAGCCAAGTCCTGTTCCCCTTGTCACCACCTGTGTTCACTGACCTGCACTGAGTCTCGGTCAAGCAATCTCTTGATTTGAATTTCTCATCCTTGTTTTCACATCCCTCGATGGCTTTGCCCCTCCCTATCTCTGTAGTCTCCTCCAGCTCTGCAGCCCTCTGAGATATATGCGCTCCCCTAATTCGGGCTTCATGTGCATCCCCAATTTCAAACACTCCACCATTGATGGCTGTGCCTGCAGTTGTCTGGGCTCAAAGCTCTGGAATTCTCTCCCTACACCTCTCCACTTCTCTGCCTCACTTTCCTCCTTTAAGGCACTCCTTACACCTCCCTCATTGACCAAGCTTTTGGTCATCTGACCTAATATCACCTTATGTGACTTGGTGTCATGTTCCATTTTATAAAGCTCCTGTGAAACGCCTTGCAATGCTTTATTACACTAGGAGTTATTGTTGATGACAAAAGATATCGAGAGTCTCAGTGCCTTACTCAAAAACACATCTACACCCTCAGTCATTGCCCAATAGAGTGAGAGCGGTCTGTCCCAATCAGCCATAGACAACAACAACAACTTATATTTATATAGCACCTTTAACTTAATGAAATGTTCCAAGGGGCTTCACAGGGGCATTATAAAACCGTATGACACTGAGCCATTTCAGAGATCAGGTTGATGGCCAAAAGCTTGGTCAAACAATTAGGTTTTAAGCAGTGTCTTAAAGGAGGAAAGTGATGTGGAGAGGCAGTGGGAGGGTATTCCAGAGCTTGGAGCCTAGGCAACTGAAAGAGCAGCCACCAATAGTGGAGCAATAAAAATCAGGGATGCACAGAAGGCCAGAATTAGAGGAGTGCAGAGATCTTGGAGACTGTAGGGATGGAGGAGATTTCAGAGATAGGGAGGGACGAGGCCATGGAGGGATTTGAAAGCAAGGATGAGAATTTTAAAATTAAGGTGCAGTTTCAAAGTGAGTAGCAATAACTGTAATACACAAAGGACCATCGGCATCTCCCTCCATTAGAGAGATACAATTGGTTATATATAGCTTGAGGAGCACCACTCCGCAAGCATGGGACAAGGCGAGGACACATGCCCATTCACCCAGTATGCACTGTGTACAGAACTAATGAACCATATAATGAAAATGGCAATTGTCGAAATGCTGAGAAAACAAAAGACCCATTCAGAAATCTGCTTCAAAAAATAGCTGTTCCTACAACATAATAACAATGTCAATCTGACAGGGCAATTATAGTATCAGTAATAGAAGTTGTAACCACTTCACACCTCAATCAAGCAACGTAAACATTCTGCTCAGTTGTCAGAACAGGAGCCTTGCATTCAGCCAAGCATTCATAATAAGCACAGGTGGAGAATCCAGATGTCTGGCCATCTGCTTCTACTGAAAAGTTCCCAGATGGCCTCATTATGAATGCTTGTCTGAGCTCCAACCCACAATTGTAGTAGTTGCACAGTTGGGGTTCTGTTTTGAAAACTGAATGGAGTGTTTACTTTGCTTGATTGACATCCTTATGTGGTTACAATAAGTTATTTTTTCCATGATCTCTTTTGTCAGTGTCTGAATGTTTATTTTGACAAGATTAATAGATGTGAAGTGGTTAAATCTTTTGTTACTGATACTATAATTACTCTGTCAGATTGACATTTTTGTAACTTTGCATGAACAGTGGTTTTTAAAAGAAGATTTCTAAATGGGTGTTTTTTTCTCAGCATTTCAACACTTGCCATTGTTATTATATGGCTTGCTGGTTCTGTACATAGTGCATACTGGTTGTGTGGGCATGGATGCAGCATGAGGAGCATGGGTAAGAGCTTTTGAACTTACTTTTCAAAAGGTTCTCAAATCCAGACTATGCCTCATGACTCCTCTGAGGGGTGGTGAACCACGGCTCATGGAGAAGCTGTCCTGACTCCATGAAAATTGGCCGAGGGCTACCAGATGCCTACCCTCACAATGGAGCCAGCCAGGTCGGGAGTGGCAGGCTCACTACCACACTCCTACCCCACACTGGCAAAAATAGTAGGCGCCTGGGCTGGGAGTGGGAATCCTGGCATGGGTCCTGTCTGCCATTTCTAAATGGTTCTGAGGTTGGCCCAATTCCATGAAAATCCAGGGGCAGAATTTTATGTCCCCTGGGCAGGTGCGCGCCCAACCCGATTGGGAGTAAAATAGTGTGCGATGATGTTGAGCGAGCGTCCCAACGTCATTGCGCACTCGTGCGGGGTTTTGGTTGGCAGGCATGCGCGAGAGTTGGCAACCTGCCAATTAAGAGGCCAATTAAGAGGCCATTAAACTAGCAATTCATTTGTATTTTTCACTGCCCGTCCAACCTTATGGTTGGCAGGTGAGCAAATCGACCAGGCAGCCCTTGTATTTTTTAGAAACCTCATCCACCGGTCATTTGAGGTTTCCAATGGTAATTTAAAAAAAAAATAAAAATTTTAAACACTGTTTTTAATATGTCCCTGTTCATGTGGCGGAGTCACATGTGGGAACGCTTCCCTTATTTTTAAAATCCTTATTTTTCATTGTAAAATTCTCCAGCTCTCTGAGGCAGTTCCATGCCTTCAGGGAGCTTTCAGTGAGCGCTGCCCCACGCATGCGCAGACTTTAGCGCTCGCTCTCCTCCCACCCCTAACCCAGCAGCGCTGAGGCCCCCAGAGCACGTTTCACGCTGCCTGCCCATCAATTGGCTAGCCAGCGGCCTGACCGCGGGTGGCCGTCTGTTTCACGGCTGCTCCCGGGCCCGCCCGCCGTGCCCACCCATCGAAGTGGAAAATCCTGCCCCAGGTCTCCATAAGACATAGGAGCAGAAGTAGGCCATTCGGCCCATCGAGTCAGCTCCACCGTTCAGTGAGATCATGGCTGATCTGATAATCCTCAACTCCACTTTTCTGCCTTTTCCCCACAACCTGTGATTCCCTTACTGATTAAAATCTGTCTATCTCAGCCTTGAATATAATTAATGACCCAGTCACTACAGCCCTCTGCGGTAAAGAATTCCACGGATTTACTACCCTCTGAGAAAAGTTCCTCCTCTTCTCTGTCTTAAGTGGGTGACCCCTTACTCTGAGACTACGCCCCCTGGTCCTAGACTCTCCCACAAGGGGAAACAACCTCTCAGCATCTAACCTGTCAAGCCCCCTAAGAATCTTTTATGTTTCAATAAGGTCACCTCTCATTTTTCTAAACTGCAATGAGTACAGGCCAAACCTACTCAACCTATCTTCATAAGAAAAGCCTTCCATATCTGGGATCAATCTAGTGAACCTCCTCTGGACTGCCTCCAATGGCAATATATCTTTCCTTAGATAAGGGAAACAAAACTATTCACAGTATTCTAGGTGTGGTCTAACTAGTGCCTTGTATAGTTTTAGCAAGACTTCCCAATTTTTATACTTCATTACCTTTGAAATAAAGGCCAGCATTCTATTTGCCTTCCCTATTACCTGCTGAACCTGTGTTAGCTTTTTGTGATTCGTGCACGAGGACCCCCAAATCCCTCTGTGCGGCAGCTTTCTGCAGTCTTTCTCCATTTAAATAATATTCAGCTCCTCTAGTCTTCCTGTCAAAGTGCATAACCTCACATTTTCCCACATTATATTCCATCTGCCAAGTTTTTGCCCACTCACTTAACCTGTCTATATCCCTCTGTAGGCTCTTTGTGTCATCCTCACCACTTGCCTTCCCACTTATTTTTGTGTCACCTGCAAACTTGGCGATAGTACATTCACTTCCCTCATCTAAGTCATTAATATATATTGTAAATAATTGTGGCCCCAGCACTGACCCCTGTGGCACTCCATCAGTCACAGGTTGCCATCCTGAAAATGTCCCCCCTTATCCCAACTCTCCATCTTCTATTTGTTAGCCAATCCTCTATCTAATATACTACCCCCAACACCATGGGCTCTTATCATATTAAATAGCCTTATGTGCGGTACCTTAGCGAATGCCTTTTGGAAATCCAAATATATTATTACATATACTGGTTCCCCTTTATCTATCCTGCTTGTTACCTTCTCAAAGAATTCTAATAAATTTATCATGCATGATTTCCCCTTCATGAAGCCATGCTGACTCTGCTTGATTAGATTATGCATTTCTAAATGCTCTGCTATTACATCCTTTATAATAGACTCTAACATTTTCCCAATGACGGATGTTAAGCTAACTGGCCTATAGTTACCTGTTATTTGTCTCCCTCCCTTTTTGAATAAGGGTGTTACATCAGCAGTTTTCCAATCCTCTCGGACTTTTCCAGAATCTAAGGATTCTTGGAAGATTACTACCAGTGCATCCACTATCTCTGTAACTACTTCCTTTAATATCCTAGGATGCAACCCATCAGGTCCAGGGGACTTATCGGCCTTTAGCCCCATTAGTTTCCCTCGTACTGTTTTCTCTAGTGATCATTATTATATTTATTTCCTCCCCCCCCCACCTTTTGCCCCTTGATTATTTAATATTTTTGGAATTAGTGTTTTCTACCGTGAAGACTGATGCAAAGTATTTATTCAACTCTTCTGCCATTTCCTGGTTCCCCATTATTATTTTCCCAGCCTCATTCTCTAAGAGGCCTATGTTCACTTTGGCCTCTCTCTTCCTTTTTATATATTTAAAGAAGATCTTACTGTCCACTTTTATATTACTTGCCAGTTTACCCTCAAAGATTTTTTTCTCCCTATTTATTATTTTTTTGGTCATCTTTTGTTGGTTTTTAAAACATTCCCAATCCTCTGTCTTACCACTAATCTTTGCCACATTGTATGTTTTTTTTCTTTCAATTTGATACTATCTTTAACTTCCTTGGTTAACCATAGTTGGTTTATCCCCTTCCTAAAATCCGTCTTCCTCACTGGGATATATCTTTGTTGTGAGTCATGAACTATTTTCTTAAATGTCTGCCATTGTTCATCAACCATCCTTTCTGCTAAACTCCTTTCCCAGTCCACTCCAGCCAACTCTGCCCTCATTCCATTGTAATTATCCCTTATTTAAGTTTAGCACAGTTGTTTCCGACCCAAGTTTCTTACTCTGAAACTGAATGCTAAATTCTACATGTTATGGTCACTGTTTCCTCTCCATCAGCCAATACACATAAGTGTAGTCTGTCTAACATCCACTCTTGGCCACTCCAGTTGGCATTCAGCTGTTGTGCTATAGGTGTTGGATCTTAAAGAGGCTGTTTAAAGCTGATTTGGACATGGAATGCTGCAGCACAGTCTTACTGACCTTCATTTTCTTGTTAGACATCTTGAGCTGTTTCTCCAGTTCCAGTTTCTGGCGTTCTAAAGTCATCACTTTATCTGAAGAAGAGGAATTAATCAATTGTAATGACTCAGTGGGGATAGTGCACTGTAACATCAAGTCCCACTGTTCCCCGAGCTGTGCAAAGTGTGACCAAACCACCAGATTGCCCAAACACACACACACACACAGAGTTGGGATAAAACACACACACACACATACACACACACGCACACACACACTCATCCACACACACACACACACTCACACAAATACACTCATTCACACATACACACACACACACTCACCCACTCACACACACACACTCACTCACACACACTCACTCACACACACACACACACACTCACCCACACAGACACACTCATCCACACACACACACTCACCCACACACACTCACTCACACACACACCCACACACACACACTCACACACACACTCACCCACACACTCACCCACACACACACACTCACCCACACACACACACACTCACCCACACACACACACTCACCCACACACACACACACTCACCCACCCACTCATTCACACACACACACACACTCACCCACACACACACACACACACACACACTCACCCACACACACACACTCACATACACTCACACACACACACTCACACACACACTCACCCACACACACACTCACCCACACACACACACTCACACACACACTCACCCACACTCACCCACACACACTTACCCACACACACTCACCCACACACACACACCCACACACACACACCCACACACACACACTCACACACACACACTCACACACACCCACACACACACACACTCACACACAGTTGGGATAAAACAATTCAAGAGCACTAATCCAGAGTACAGGATTCGATAGATTGATTTTGATCAATGTCTTCTAAATTTCTTTCAGTTCTTGTTGATGACACGAGGTGGTCTTCCAGCACTTCCAGTATTTAGTTCACTGGTTGAGAATTTGCTTTTCAATGTCTCTAACAGTGGTTTTCCCTTTTTTCTTTTACAGGGGTTTCTTCAGAGAGTGAGCAGGTTATAGAGATATGAGGAAAAGAGATTTTAGATTTTTTCTCTTTGCAGGCCAGGAGCTTTCTGCTGCATTGATACCACACAAAACCCTGGTCACTTGGTCAGGAGCCAATTAAAATGCCGTTGTCAGGCAACTCCCTTGGTCCAGGACTCCTTTCCGGCACCATCCTGTCTTTCATGATACACTCTGTCCCAGGACTGCAATATTGTACATATCTCTCATCCTGTTCCAGTGGACACGACTTTCAACCTGCAACCATTGTAATTTTAAGCCATAGTCCACAAAAAATAAAAAGGCATGTTCTTTACAACAGTCCAGCAGAAATAAAAAGATATGTTCCTTACACAATGAAATAATCCATCCTTGTCCAGCCAAGAACAGATGCAGGGCTGCCAGCACACTCCACGGTCTAAACACATTTCATAGTTTCCTATTTTAAATGTTAATTTGAGTTTCTGATTTGGATACAGAAACACATGCAAATTCCTTAAATTTATGGACAATAGTAAGATAGGGAATTCTTCATGGATTTATTGAATCCATAAATGAAATTTGAACAGTGAACCAAATATTGCATATTGGAATCAGCAATACAGGCATGGAAAAATAGCAATAAAGTTAACACAGGAAGTTAGAAAAGGACTGGGAGTGACTATTTTTGTCACCTTCAATGTCAAGACAATGTGGAGAAGCAATTGTAGCAATGGAATATTGGGATACGGCTGGAACTGTGGGCACAAATAAGAGAGGCTATGTGTGGCTTTACAATGGAGTGAGCAAACTTCACTTCAAAGTATATGCATTAGCGAGAGGGCAGAGAGGAGCAGCAAGATTAATTCCAAGTGACAATGGAATTATTTTTGAGGAAAGTTTAGAGAAGCGCAGGATTGGGGCAGATACAAGATGAAGCCAGAAAGGCATTATAGCAAGAAAAGAAACATTTAAATTAACAAAGGCCAAATTTAATTCAGATCTTGGATAGTAAATTCTTTGCTCAAAGATTGATAACTGTGAGGAATGGTGAGATAGTAGAAACAGGAGTGTGGAGATGGTGCAGTATGTTCAGCTGAGTGGCTGGGATTGCTTTTATTCTTTCACAGGATGTGGGCTTCACCGGCTGGGCCAGCATTTATTGCCCATCCCCAATTGCCCTTGAGAAGGTGGTGGTGAGCTGCCTTCTTGAACCGCTGCAGTCCATGTGGTGTAGATACACCCACAGTGCTGTTAGGATGGGAGAGCCAGGATTTTGACCCAGCGACAGTGAAGGAACAGTGATATATTTCCAAGTCAGGATGCTGAGTGACTTGGAGGGGAACTTCCAGGTGGTGGTGTTCCCATGTATCTGCTGCCCTTGTCCTTCTAGATGGTAGTGGTTGTGAGTTTTGAAGGTGCTGTCCAAGGAGCCTTAGTGAATTCCTGCAGTGCATCTTGTAAATGGTACACACTGCTGCTACTGTGTGTCGGTGGTGGAGGGAGTGAATGTTTGTGGATGTGGTGCCAATCAAGTGGACTGCTTTGTCCTGGACGGTGTCAAGCTTCTTGAGTGTTGTAGGAGCTGCACTCACCCTGGCAAGTGGAGAGTATTCCATCACACTCCTGACTTGTACTTTGTAGATGGTGGACAGGCTTTGGGGAGTCAGGAGTTGGGTTACTCGCTGCAGGATTCCTGCCTCTGACCTACTCTTGTAGCCACAATATTTCCATGGCTAGTCCAGTTAAGCTTTTGTCAGGCTGGCGGGTGTCAGGATGGGGGGATGAGGCTTTGGGATGTTTTTGTGTGAGGATGGGGATGTCAGTGTGGAGGGTGAGGGTGTCAGGCAGAGGTGAACTTGGATGGGCTGAATCATCTTTTCCTTTCCTTTTGTTGAGAGTGGGTCTCTGTCACCCTCTCACCCCCTCTCTGAGCCCAGTCATGACTCTATGTGATGGAAATATCGACTTACGCTCCAGCTCCAGGATGATTCTGTTGTTGTGCAGTTTAACCGCTTGATGCTGCTCCACCTGGTCCTGCAGTTCGAAGATGGTCTCCTTCATATCTTTGATTTCTGATTCTTTGTCTCTTGCCTCATCTGGTAGCGTGTGAGCTGATAGCCTCGGGTCGTCAAGCTTTCTCTCGTCCTCGCTCTTTGATACTTCCAGCTCATGCTGCACCTAGAATCAGAGATTTACCCAGTCAGTGCATTGCATCCTAACCATACTAAACAACAACCTCTGTTGGTGACAAACTAAGATCAGCCGTTTATTATAAATCTAGTGAAACCTTTTCTCATGGAAGGTCAAAGGAGGCATTGTTTACAAAGACATATTTAGCATAAGAAGTGAACACTGCATTAATCTGCTGTGAAGACACAAGTGTACATTTCGATAATGTTGCAAGTTCAATTGTTAGGGAAACATCAGGTGAGCTCATTGGAGGATCAATGTCTATTTTGGTCGCAGGTGAGAACCTTGGCTTAAGGATAATGTGATTTTGGGATTTTCTGTTACTTTTCTTTGTTTCTTTGAACATTTACAATGACATATTTGAAATGTTCAAATGCATCATGGTTTCATCAGAAGGGGAAGCTGTCCCCCAGTGAGAGTCAGCACCTTCAGGAACTGTCCCCCAGTGAGAGTCAGCACCTTCAGGAACTGTCCCCCAGTGAGAGTCAGCACCTTCAGGAACTGTCCCCCAGTGAGAGTCAGCATCTTCAGGGACTGTACCCCAGTGAGAGTCAGCACCTTCAGGGACTGTACCCCAGTGAGAGTCAGCACCTTCAGGAACTGTCCCCCAGTGAGAGTCAGCACCTTCAGGAACTGTCCCCCAGTGAGAGTCAGCACCTTCAGGAACTGTCCCCCAGTGAGAGTCAGCACCTTCAGGGACTGTCCCCCAGTGAGAGTCAGCACCTTCAGGAACTGTCCCCCAGTGAGAGTCAGCACCTTCAGGAACTGTCCCCCAGTGAGAGTCAGCACCTTCAGGGACTGTACCCCAGTGAGAGTCAGCACCTTCAGGAACTGTCTCCCAGTGAGAGTCAGCACCTTCAGGAACTGTCCCCCAGTGAGAGTCAGCACCTTCAGGAACTGCCCCCCAGTGAGAGTCAGCACCTTCAGGAACTGCCCCCCAGTGAGAGTCAGCACCTTCAAGCGAATAGTTGAGAAAACATTTGGAAAATGAATCCAGAATATTGATTCAATGTGCATGTCAGATGATAGCTGTTTTGTGCAAACATGTTCCCAAAACGTTTCTTGGATCCTTGCAGGATTCGAATGGATGAGGATGGGTTTTGTCATTCAGTTTACTGGTTGTGAGCCTGAATTTGCCACAAGACATGGCTCTGCAGTGGTGCGCAGTTTGTTGCCACTGTTCAGACATCACTAGGGTGCTGCTGCATTGCTGACTAAGCTGGCTGTTGTTGCAATGTTCAGATTCACACAAAAAACATTTTATCTCCATGCTCTTCCCAAAGGCTCTGCCCACACACCCACAGCAAACCACTTTACCCAATGTACACTCACCTTTACTAAGAGGCTGCGCAGGCGAGTGATTTCATTGGTTGCTTGTAGGGATGTCTCCCTCAGTGCTGAACACTCCGCTTCTAATCGCTTTTTCTCAGATTGAGTTGCCCGTAAGAGTTCTTGGAACTCACAGGTCTCAGCTGCACTTTCCCCCATTTTCAGCTCTGCTTCTTTCTGTTTCTCCAGCTCCAGCTGATCTCTCAGCCCACTGTTTTCAGCCTGGTAACCGGCCAGTGCCTCTGTGACTGAAACATTCTGCTCTTGTTCCACCTTCAGCAGCTTCTGCAGATTGCTGACCTCATCTCTCAGGCTTTTCACTAGGACATCAGTCCCTGGCTGTCCTTTCTCCGGACACCAGCAATTACTGACCGGCTGTTGCAATATGAACACTTTCTCCTGATCAGGTCCTGCACTGTCCTCCAGCTCTGACCCCCTGTTCACTCGCTGACCATCCTGTAGGGTTGACACCAGTTGCTCCTTCTCTCTGACTAGTTGCTGCAGCCTCTCCTGTTGCTGCTGGAAGGAACTCTCCAGTATGCTTTTCTCTTCCACCAGCTTCTCGTTCTCAGCTGTCAGCTCCTGAACCACTTGCTGTTGGTCAGACAGTTCCTGTAGTGTTGCCTGCAGCTCCTCGGCAGTGGAATGCTGGTTCTCCTCCATCTGCCGAATCCTCTCAGTCAGGAAAGCTACTGACACTAAGCTGGTGTTCTTCAGGGATCCCTCGCTGGGCATGTCTAAGGAACTGGTGTTGGTGCGGAAACCATCACTGCTCATAGAAGAGGGGGGAAAAGCTCTGTCAAAATCCACGGAATCTGGGGAGGGGGTCACACTGCTCACGTTTGAGATCGAGCTGTGAGATTGCGTCCCGTTGATGGCCAGGGGGGCCTTGTCGGACGTTTCCGTGGTTTGATTCCTGGTGCTGTCCAGTGAGGATGGAGTACGGAGGCTGCTGCCGGGGTCACTGTTGAGGGAAATCTCCAGACTCAGAGAGTTGCCCTGGGTCACAGACTCTGCACCTTCCCTGAGCTGCTCCAGGGTGAGGAGCCGTTCCTGTAGGATCCGTTTCTCTGTCCGCAGCTCCTCGATCTTCTGTTGGAAAATCCGGTTTCTTTCCTCCAGCATCTTTAGCTGTGACTCGAGGTTGACGGGAGAACCCAAAGGCTCTTCAGGATTAGTCTTTTTGTGCTTGTCCTGTTGATGTTTCAGCGCACACCTTAATTTACTAATTTCAAACTCCTTAGCCTTGGCTTCTGCCAGTAGCTCTTTAATCTGAGCCTCGAGCCTCACTCGGTCAGTTCCTTCACTCTCTGCTCTGGTTTTGGGTACTGTCTGAACTTGTCGTGTAGGGGCCACAGTATCACAGCCAACTGGACCAGCTGCTTTCTTGCTGGGCAGCGTGCGAGAACGCTCACGGACAAGCTTGTCTTTGGCAAGTGTTGTTGAGTCTCTTGCAGTGGGAATAGCAGTGCGTCGAGTTGAGGAGCTCACTCCTGTGACAGGAACGAACAACATTAGTAGTATAAAAGCAAAATACTGCGGATGCTGGAAATCGGAAACAAAAACAGAAAATGCTGGAAAAACTCAGCAGGTCTGACAGCATCTGTGGAGAGAGAAACAGAAGAAGGGTCATGCGGACTCGAAACGTTAACTCTGTTTCTCTCTCCACAGATGCTGTCAGGCCTGCTGAGTTTTTCCAGCATTTTCTGTTTTTGTTTCAACATTAGTGATATCTCATTACTGACCCTCAACATGTGTGTTACCAGCAGTTAGCTAGCTAAGCTGCTGGACACAGAAAAGCCCCAACCCCCTCACACCCCCTCCCACACCCACTACACCCAGTGGGACCTAGTGGAGGCTGTGATTAGAGGTGATATATAGTCAAGGCTGGGTTATAGAATGGGAGGCTCGTGAAGGTGACTGAGGAGGTTGGTGTGGTCAACGCCCTGAGGAAATGATGCTCCCCATCAGCCACTGGTTACAATGCAGAGATCATGTCCCACATTTTGTTTTATAAAGTAGTTACAGCACAGAAATAGGCCATTTGGCCCAACTGCTCTGTGCCAGTGTTTATGCTGCACATGGGCCACCTCCCACCCTATCCCCATATCCTTCCATCCCTTTCTCCCTCGTGTTTATCCAGCTTCCCCTTAAATATATCTTTATTATTCACCTCAACCACTCCCTGTGGTCGCAAGTTCCACATTCTCACCACCCCTTGGGTAAAGAGATTTGTCCTGAATTCCTGATTGGATTTATTAGTGACTATTTTATATTGATAACCTCACATTCTAGTCTCCCCCACAAGTCTCTATGTTTCTCTTTTATAAGCTTTCTATTAGGTAACCCTCAAGTCCTGTTTTCCAGAGAAAGCGCCCCAACCTGTTCAATCCTTCCTGATAGTAGGATGGAGAGATTGTACGTATCAGTCAAGTAAATCTGTGTCATACCATCTCTGGGACCTCTTATAGCAAGAGGTGTCTGAACATCAGAGAGAAAAACTCAACAATACCCCAGCAGTGAACTTTACCCTCCAGTTATAGGGGATACTGCAGTAAATTGCCAAACATTTGTTAATAGCCGTGGACACAAAAGCATCTTAAAATGTGACATCCCTTGAGTGAATTGCTTGTGTCTCACTGTCCTTGACAGGAGCGGGTTTGTGTACAGCAGTTTCCAGTAGGTACTGGATACTATGTGTGACTGTGACAGCTGATTCTCAATGAAGCAGATAGTGAACAATGAGCTTCCTCTGCAGAGAATCAGTAGTGTACCATAACTCCCTGCCTGAACTCTTCCCCCATAGCAGCTCCCACCCCTGCCTCTGCCAGTCCTACCCTGCACACTGACCTCTCACATTTACAATCACTGCAGGATAAACAATGGCAGCAGTGTCAGGAGAGAGAAGGAAACAACACGACTGTTGTGTGAAGCATTCCATCCGCCACTCCCCTCCCATGATCTGCGCTAAGGCACACAGCCGCTTATTCTTATTTATTCATGGGATGTGGGCATCGATGGCAAGACCAGCATTTAACACCCATCCCTAAATGCCCTTGAGAAAATGCTGGTAAGCCACCTTCTTGAATATAACTGAGTGGCTTGCTAGGCCATTTCAGAGGGCAGTTAAGAGTCAACCACATTGCTGTGGGTTTGGAGTCACATGTAGGCCAGACCAGGTAAGGACGACAGATTTCCTTCCCTAAAGGACATGAGTGAACCAGATGGGTTTTTTAGACAATCAATGATAATTTGATGATCATCATTACTGACACTATCTTTTCAATTCAATCAAGAAGTTTGACACCGTCCAGGACAAAGCAGCCGCTTGATTGGCACCACATCCACAAACATTCACTCCCTCCACTACCGATGCACAGTAGCAGCAGAGTGTACCATCTACAAAATTCACTATAGGAACTCACCAAGGCTCCAGAGACAGCACCTTCCAAACCCACAACCACTACCATCTAGAAGGACGAGGGCAGCAGATAGATGGGAACACCACCACCTGGAAGTTCCCCTCCAAGTCACTCAGCATCCTGACTTGGAAATATATCACCGTTCCTTCACTGTCGCTGGGTCAAAATCCTGGAACTCCTTCCCTAACAGCACTGTGGGTGTACCTACACCACATGGACTGCAGCAGTTCAAGGCAGCTCACCACCACCTTCTCAAGGGAAACTAGGGATGGGCAATAAATGCTGACCTAGCCAGCAATGCCGAAATCCCCTAAATGAATAAAAGTTACAAGTAGTTCATAAAGACTTGCTGTTAACATACAGAAGACTTCCTTAACAGATATGTTCTGTGGCCAACACCATTACTACATGGTGGCAGCTCAGGATCACAACCTCACAAGAATGCTGAAAAGCTAAGAAAAGGAAAATCTTCAATGGATTCTAAACTAAAAGAATCTCCCAAATGAAGCTGAGAAAATTTGCCAGAAAAAGCTCCAGAGAGTAGAGCCTGGAAGCTAAAGGCAGAAGTTGTGTTGCAGCAGAAGACTCCATAGAATCTCCCTCGGAAGTCCAGCTTCAGCACGTAGAGCCCATAGCCTGCAAGGGTGAGCTAAATCCTCTTAACTTCCGGGATGCAGCCAGTCCTGAGATGCCCTTTTTACTAATTCAGTCAGAAGCGCGGCTGAACGACACCTGTCGCTACTCCTGATCCCGACTCCGAGTCTCAATGTGTGGCCTCCGAGTTGAACAGAAGAAAAGTAAAATTAATAATTAACTTACTCAACTTTTGGGAACCATGTGACTGTCTGATTCCTTAAACAGCAAGTCTGCGGTTAATTTAAATACCTCGCTACTCACAGCGCTACATCGCTGGACAAATCAAATCAGTCGACAGCTGACCCATGAGGCCATGGTTAAACATTCTTCTTCCAGAAGCTTGCAACCACCATTTAGCGAAGCCGCCAACACAGCACATGTGGGAAATCCATTGTTGTTGTGCAGTGGACGGTGACGCCATCTTGAAAGCCTGTGGGCTCTTAAAGCTGTACCCACACTTTTAAAATCTTCAACATGAATCAAAATTCCACACTTCCAATTCCACTGGGACTCACTCTAGGCCCAGGCCAGTCACAAAATTGAAGTCTTTGCAGGAAAAGATTTTTAAGATACGGCATTTCTTCAGGTTTAAATAAAAAAATCAAGAAGAATGAGTAAACACACTTCTTTACTCAATAGGGTCAATTACAATGACATCATTGCACGACAGGGTATCAATCAGTCATTCGCCAAATTTTAGGAGGTTTTAAAATTCTTTGACATTCATTTCAACTTGAGATTCAACAAGATATCGGAAAGAACTGAACTCAATCAGAGAGTCCAACTGCCCGGGGAACCTGTCGATTCCTTCATTAATGATCTCTACAGGCTGGCAGGGGGGTGTGAATAAGGAAATTTAAAGCCTGAACCCATCAGAGACAGAACCGTGGTGGGTGTTGCAGATGATTCACTCTCTGGCCTCCTACAAACTAAAGATGATCCAACCCTGGGCAAGGCAATCCAGCGAGTTAGAGTGTCTGAGCTACTTGAACAACACAGGACAATCCTAAGGGCAAAGAATACAAAATGGGGCAGAAGCCAGCCCTCAGCCCAGCTTAGCAGGTCACAAAGACGCAGGGAGAATCCAAATATACATATATAGAGTTACAAGTAGTTAATAAAGGCTTGCTGTTAACAAACAAAAGACTACAAAGACTTCCTTAACAGACATGTACTGTAACCAACACCATTATAACACACTGCAGTACTTGTCCCATGACATAGCCGCTGTGCTATAGCACCCATCTATGTAGGTTAGTGCTGGATGATAGCTGGGACCATGGCTGATCTGTAGGAGAACTGCTCGTGGGTTTCAGCCGAGACTTATCCAGATTGCGATTGGAGGGTAGAGATTGCAGAGTGACCGAGTGATCTTCCTAAATCTGAGCCTCCAAGAAAGACTCCCACTGCCCAGAATGATGTTGCTGAGGGTCGTCATTATAGGCACTGTGGCTGCTGTCCGAGGGTCCTCAGGGTAGATACTGTAGTGCTTCTCAGGCACTGCATTAACACTGGGAACCAGTAGCAGTGCTGCAATGGTCGTTCACCTACTATTAATAAAGTGCTAGTTAAACTGGCAGAGGGGATGGCATGTGTTGGCAGATAAATACTGGAGAAAACTCCCCTTCATCCAAAAGTGGCCATAGGATCAATTACATCCACTTGAGAGGGGTGATGAGGCCACAGTTTAATGTCTTATCCAACAGTGCAGCACCCCCTCAGTGCTGACTCTCCAACAGGGCGGCACTCCCTCAGTGCTGACCCTCCGACAGTGCAGCATTTCCTCAGTACTGACCCTCTGACAGGGCAGCGCCCCCTCAGTGCTGACCCTCCGACAGTGTGGCTCTCCCTCAATACTGACCCTCTGACAGTGCAGCACTCCCTCAGTGCTGACCCTCCGACAGTGCAGCACTCCCTCAGTACTGACCCTGTGACAGTGCAGCACTCCCTCAGTACTGACCCTCTGACAGTGCAGCCCTCCCTCAGTACTGACCCTGTGACAGTGCAGCACTCCCTCAGTACTGACCCTCCGACAGTGCAGCCCTCCCTCAGTACTGACACTCTGACAGTCGGCCTGGATTACGTGTTCAAGCCTCTGAAGTGGGAGGTGTTGCGTTTGGAGGGAGGTTGAGATCAGAGGGTAAAGTGGGGAATAGGAAGGGGGCAAAAATCCTTTTTCTATCTCCTGAATCCCAGCCTCACTCCTGGAGCTGTCTACCTAGAGATGATTTTCTACTTTAGCGAGCAAGCAGGCCCCTTTAAGATCAAAGCTGTGGCTCCACTCATCAGTCGGAAGGACAGTTACAGGGTGCACAGCATTTTCCAGAACATTGCCCTGCTGTTTGTTCCATACTCTCACCGTGGTGGAGACAATGGAGAATCACAGGCCAACAATGCCTGCTCTGGTGCATTCCATTCCATCATCCTGAACTGTGACAGCACCATTGTCACTGAGTGCCAATTCAGCCTGGTACTGCCTGTGGGAGAGACTGCCCCATCGAAACATCACATCCCTGCGCAACAGCTCGGAAACTGAGCACTTACACACTCCCTAAAATACACAAGCAACTGCTTTCACACTGCTCCCTGCACCTCACTCCACACTGAACATCCCACAGCGGACATCCCTGCCCACAACCCGGACATCCCGCCCCAGATGGGGTATCACACCCACAGCGGAAGCGGCTCTCCTCCTCCCTGGGGCTCAGTCAAGTTTCAGAAAACGGTCTCCTCTCACTCCACATTATTCCCACACCCAGAGCCGCTACAGAGACGAGATGTGGGGTTATTTCCAAGCAACAGAGTAACCCTGGAGTCTTTGGAGCTGTCACTGGTCTTTCTGCTGGTGTAGCTGAGACATGGACACTGACCCGTTAAGATGGGTGTTTCAGTCAGGTCCAGAGATGTGTGGGATCAAATCGATGCCTAAATCCCCTTAACACAGGACAGTAAAGTTTGGTCTGGGTCATAGGAGAGACAGGTTATTAATGTTGGAGCCTGCAGTCTCACTGAGAATCCACAGCCGCTGTTGTTTCTTGGCAGCTGCATTTTCACAAAGATCACTGATCACTGAGAGAAAGCTTGTATTTTGCAGACATCCAATTTACACAATTCAGAAAATGCGAAGTCTATGATACTTTCATTCCTTCCATTTCTAATAATTTCTGATCATTTCACCCCGACAGTAAAACTCACTGTTACTCTGTCTCACTGTTACTCTCACTCCGCCTCGCTGTTACTCTCACCCCGTCACATATTCCTGGCATTGTTACTTCAAACAAAAACTCAGGTAAGAATCCCAAACCTTGTTCCTGATCCTCTGCCTTTACAGGTTGGTTTCCCATTTTCCCAACTGTCCTGGGCAGTGTTCCTTGCTCTGGGAGATGGGATGTGAAGCTTCCTCATGTGGCCGTGTGTTAGGAGAAGATGCAGAACTATCCCAGACACATTCTACAATGGGACAGGCTGAGGGCAGGAGCTGCATCTGATGCCTTCCAAGCGACGCTTTCCAAAACAGCCTGGACAGCAGTGAGAGGCTGCAGAAGGAGCTGGCCAAAACTGAAAGACTCTCAGAAGCGTTCAGCCTTTTAATTCAGCTGCTTCTCATTCTCAACACTCATGCTAAACTCAACTCAGTCATTGTTTTTTGATTGAATTTTAATTCTTCTCCCCACTCCCTCAAGCTTTCTAATTGGTTATCATGAGGCACTGGATTGGGCATCATCCTGTTTTTCGAATATATTATTAAAGGACTCGCTGTTGGCAGAGTCTGTGTTATTGGATGTAATGGTAAAAGCTACAGTTTATATAATGGGTGCAGTTTATATATTGGGTGGAATTTTGCCTGATTTGCACCGTGTGCAGTAGATGATGGGTAAAATGATGTTTTACCTGTTGGCCACGATGGTGG
This sequence comes from Cetorhinus maximus, assembly GCF_964194155.1. Classification (NCBI taxonomy): domain Eukaryota; kingdom Metazoa; phylum Chordata; class Chondrichthyes; order Lamniformes; family Cetorhinidae; genus Cetorhinus; species Cetorhinus maximus. Next base: position 26,671,011 of record NC_135887.1, on the reverse strand, counting down.
GTTTTCACGCCCTATTCTCCCAAACCCACCTCATTATTTATGCATTCCCGGGAAACACACTGTTTCCATGGCTGGCGGGCTCCTCATTCACCCGCCCACCGCCACCCTTCCACCACATCACGCCGGGCGCCATGTTTAAAGTCCAGCCGCAAGCAGATATCTCAGCGCTTCCAGCTCAGCACTGCCGCCCGGGAGACAAGGTCCTGAAACTGAAGAAGACTACAGCTCCCGCTTTAATGACGGGTCTGTCGAGCGACTGCTGGATGCACTGGAGGCTGCCGAGATGTCCTGTACCCCTGCTCTGGCCACAGGAAGGGCATCAATGTAACCAACAAAAAACTACTGCGGATGCTGGAAATCCAAAACAAAAACAAAAACAGAATTACCTGGAAAAACTCAGCAGGTCTGGCAGCATCGGTGGAGAAGAAAAGAGTTGACGTTTCAAGTCCAATGACCCTTCTGTTGAAGGGTCATTGGACTCGAAACGTCAACTCTTTTCTTCTCCACCGATGCTGCCAGACCTGCTGAGTTTTTCCAGGTAATTCTGTTTTTATCAATGTAACCAATCCAGCATGGGAGGCGGTGACAGTGGTGGTCAGTGCCAATACCCTGCAAAAGAGGGCAGCCACCCAGTGCCACAAGAGGATGAATGGTCTCCTCCATTCCACCAGGGTAAGTCACTCATCTTATCACTCACAACTCACACACTCACAAACCCATCACACACCCACAAGGCCCTCACTCACTGCCAGTTCAAGGGACATCACCATTCACTCTCTCACACTCACCGTCACTGTCCTCATCCCGTCCATGGGACCACTCACCACCCACACAGGCCAGGCATACTTATCATCTGGCCCAGCAGGAATCCAGCTTACGCTTTCCCCACCTCTATTCATGCAGGACAAGCTGGCACACAACAAGAGGGAGAGGTCGCAGACAGGTCGAGGAATGTCTGAAATCAAGCTTTTCACGGACTTTGAAAACAGACCCATCCAGCTGGCCGGCGATGACTGGGACCGGTCCTGTGCTGATGGTGAGGTCGGCGCTGCTCTACCAAGTGAGGATCCAGCAGTGCAACATCCATCAGACAACCTGTGAGTGATGTGTCCTGCTTCACAGGCCACTGCCATGCACTAATTATCTCCCCTCGCTTTTACAGGCACATCTTCCGAACAGCCGAGTGAATGACCCAGGGACTCCAATCAAGCCCCGAAGAAACCTGTGAAGAGGAATCTGAAGGCACCCTCCCTGAAACCCCGTCACAGCGCTCACCCACACCCCCCACCAGCGCAGACACACACCTCGGTGGGACCTAGCTTTAGAGTAGCCTCGGGGTCACAATCTGGTGAGCACATTGCACTGTCTGATCCACAGCAGGCGGAGGCAGGGATTTCCCAGGTCCCTGGCACTCGGAGGACTGCTGGAGGCCAGAACGTTGCTGAGTCCGAGTCAGATGATGAGTCTCTGGACTCGGTCATGTCACAGTTGCTGGATCTGCAAAGGCAAGCTCGGGAACATTAGGAAGGGATGTCCGCTGCCCTCAGGTTGCAAGGCACGATGGATGGAGCTGAGGTGATAGCGCCGGCATTGCAACACACCGAGGTCAACACTGGCAGGATGGCGGCCACCATGGAGACCTTGGTCCAGGACATCGCTCCTGCACTGCTGCACAGGCTTAACTCCATCGCCACAGTTGGCTTCCAACAGCGTGCATGCGAGAGGGGTGCTGAGTAGCTCAAATTCACTCCAGCTTCCCTTTCTCCTCAGGGAGTCAGCCAGGGATCCTTGGGCACCCATAGGGAGGAGGATCAGCAGGTGCACACCCCGAGGACATCCACGCAGGTGACTCCAGGAGTGTCCAGCCCATCCGAATCCCCTCTTCCTGTGACACCAGCAGCTCCAGCTCCACAGGCCGAGGAGGGTGCCACTGCCACACAGCAGGACCCTGAAAGCAGGCCGGGGCCCTCCAGGTCTCGGCCCTCCAGAGGACGCCTGCCAAAGTCATCACAGACAGTGTGTCACAGTCAGCAGGCTGCCTCCACCTCCACTGTGGATGTCCGGGGAGCACCAAGACGTAGCGGCAGGATTAGGAAAGCTAAGGAGAATTGGTTGCACAGACTGGGCACGGGTGATAATCACTTGTACATAATGTTCACTATTGTCAATAAACTCCCAAGAATGTCTCCCTGCCTATGGCTCCTTGTGCTGATGAACAGTTTTCTTGTCACTCAGATGTGAAACCTTTCACACAAGATAAAGGCAGGTGTCCCAGTCCAGGGCCTCTTCCCTGTGCTCTGTGCAGCCTTCAGACCACAGTGATGGTCCAGCCTCACACTCCCTGGAAACATTACTGATGCCTGCACCTCGGCGGTGCTGGTCATTGCTGCCAGAATGTAGTGGGCAGGTGCCACAGAGTTCTCTCATACTCTCTGTGTGCTCTCAGCACCTTTCAAGGTGGGGCTGGCCCCCATCACACCAGCATCTGCGACCAGTGATGCTGTGCACCAGCTCCTGAAGGGCTGAGGTGCTGAAGGCGGACACGGCTTTAAAACTTCTAAAGTTTCATGGCTGCAGAACTTGGTGACACTTTGATGCCTCTGCGTTACTTGAATGGGGCAGATAAGCTCGGAGCACCAGCCAATCATATCAATGGCTGCTCTTGAACTATCTCAGTCGTAGAGGAATGGTCACTTTCTACAGGTTTCCCTAATGCGTCGCCCACCTTACCCCCACCCCAACACTGAATGCTTGTGTACTATATTCAATGGCAGGGCTGCCCCCTGATTCCACCCCCTTCCCAGCCCCCCCACCACGAGTCAGACAGAGCGGCACTTAACCCCGGCTCCCCGGCCCCCTGAAGCCTGCAAAGCAACAGGCGGCCCTGGTGAGCTGTGGAGAATGTTGCTGGTCACTCACCTCCAGCTCCCCCAAAGTGAAGGTGGCCAAGTGCACGTTGCCCGGGTGCTGTTGTGAAACCCGTCGACCTGCTTCCCCGCTGACAGGGACGGGCAGTCCAGGGGGGCACGGAACATTCCGCCCCTTGGGTTACAGTTTATATGAAGGCAGCAGTTTATAGAATGGGCAGGATGCTCCATGCCCGCTGGCAGTGGGGGTGATAGGTGGCGGGCACGGACAATATGGGGCCACTGATTTCACGACAGCGGGAAGGCAGGTCGCGATTGTCCGCTCGGCCCATCAACAGGGGGCTACATTTCCTGCCAACGGCCCTAAGGGAGCTCGTTGGAATACATCAGCATCTCTTCAAAAGGCCATCCCAAGAGGCTCCTGGCCCCCCCTGGACTGCCCGTCCCTGTCAGCGGGGAAGCAGGTCGACGGGTTTCACAACAGCACCCAGGCAACGCGCACTTGGCCACCTTCACTTTGGGGGAGCTGGAGGTGAGAGAGCAGCAACATTCTCCACAGCTCACCAGGGCCGCCTGTTGCTTTGCAGGCTGCAGGGGGCCGGGGAGCCCGGGCAGCCGGGGGACCGGGGGGGCCAAGGAACCGGGGGGGCGGGGAGCCGGGGGACTGGGGGGGCCAGGGAGCCGGGGGGGCCGGGAGGTCGGGGGGCCGGGGGGCCGGGGAGCTGGGAGATTGGGGGGCCGGGAGGTCGGGGGGCTGGGGGACCAGGGAGCCGGGGGTCCGGGAGGTTGGGGGGCGGGAGGTCGGGGGGCTGGGGGACCGGGGGACCGGGGGACCAGGAGGTCGGGGGGCCGGGAGGTTGGGGGGCCAGGGGACCGGGGGGCCAGGAGGTCGGGGAGCCGGGGGGGCTGGGGTAAAGTGCCACCCAGCCTCGGAGGCAACTGTTGTCAGGGGGGCGGCCCTGGCGCTGCATCCCGCACACAGGCAATCGAGGTGGGGGTCAGGGTAAGTGACGGAAGTGGCCACACATTAGGGACACCCCCTGTATAAACTGACCAGGCCCCTGTAACTGAGACAGATCAGGCGCAGCCACAGTGATATGATTGGGGTCGGGCTCCTAGTCTGCCCACCCATGCAAGCATCACAGAGGCAGCAAAGGGCCACCAAGCGCTCCAAAGTTTACTCCACCCCTGCCGCTGCCCCCACACCCCCAGCACAGACTGCAAGTCCACCACCATTTTACTGGACCATGGAGCAGTTGACTGCACACGTTGTACAATCTCCTCACCAACACTGGCCATGTATCAGTCACTGCTGGATTCACAGCCCCTTGTAATCTCAGCATCCCGGTTTGGACCAGTGTCCCCCATGATGCAGGTTGACAGGGCAGCCATGCAGCGCACTCATCTCTGGCCACCCGAGGGGTGACCAGCACTCTCTGGGAAGCATTAAGGGGCAATCACACTGGGCCAGGAAAGGTGCTAAGTACAGCCATGATAACCACGTCTCTCTCTCATGCTGCAGGAGGACCACGTCAGGATCATGGATCCTGGTGACCTGGCTGTGTGCCTGATGGCCTACAGAGAGCGCAGAAGACGGGGGAGAGAGTGACTGAGGCTCCTGGCTGCACAAAGGCAGCAGCAGCAACCTTAGGAAGAAGGGGCAGGAGGGGCTCCCACACACATTGCCCAGGAGCGACAGGGAGTCGTGGCTGGTTGGTGCCTAGCGACACCCAGGGTCTGTAGATGCTGCCTGCCATTCCTGCAGATGACCGAGAACCGGTGTTACCATCGACTGCACATGTCTAGGGACCTGGTGGCTCACAACTGCCACTTACTGCAGGACTTGGCGCCAATGGGACATGGAGGGCATCCACTGCCAGTGGCTGTGAAAGTGACTGCGGTGCTCAATTTCTATGCCGGTGGCTTCTTTCAGGGCTCCACAGGTGACCTCTGTAGGATTTCACAATCTGCCACCCACAAATGCATCCATGAGGTTACAGATGCCATCTTCTCCATGGCACACAACTTTGTGCATTTTGCCCGGGACTGGGACAGCCAGGATGCAAGGGCTATTGGATTCGCCCTGATCTCGGGATTCCCACAGGTGTAGGGTGCGATTGACTGCACTCATGTGGCGCTCATGTCTCCATCACTACACTCAGTGGATTTCATCAACCACAAGGGCTTCCACTCACTGAACATGCAGCTGGTGTGCGACCACCAGAAACACATCCTGCAGGTATGTGCACGGTTTCCAGGGAGTGTGCATGACACCCACACCCTGAGTCACTCGCAGATCCCTGCAGTCTTCCAGGGTCCACAGAGGCTGCAGGGATGTCTCCTTGGGGACAAGGGCTACCCGCAGAGGCCGTGGCTGATGACACCCATGTGGCGGCCTCAGACTGCAGCAGAGCGACAGTATAATGAGGCTCACACAGCAGCTCACAACTTGGTGGAGCAAACCATCGGGATGCTGAAGATAATGTTCCGGTGCCTGGACCAGTCTGGTGGAGCCCTGCAATACAGTCCGCAGAGGGTATCACACATCATCATCGTCTGCTGTGCCCTTTACAACCTGGCACTGCAAAGGGGAGATGAGCTGACTGAGGAGGAGATGGAGGAGCTGCACATCCCCTCGGATGAGGAGGACGCCGACGGGTCTGAGGGTGAGGGGGTCCTCGATGGTGACGATGACGGGAATGAGGCTCTCGTAATGGCTAGACAAGGCAGGCGCACTCGGGAGGCCCTCATAGCTGCCAGATTTGTGGAGGATGATGACGACTTGCAGTGAGGAGACCCCACAGATCCTCTTCACATCACAGTTGTGAACGTTTAACTCCAGTCTGTCTTATGGCAGTGCGAATACCCTCTGTGAGAATGCTCCTGTCATGGAGATGTAGTGGAGGTCCTAATAGTCGCTCGATCGCAGGAGGATGATGGCAACATGCAGTGAGGACACTCCATAGATCTTCACATGGCCTCTGAGAATGTCTGACTCCTGTCTGGCTGAGGGCAGCTCGCTTGTGCTCCATGATCAGGGCCATCTCAGAGACGCAGCCATGAAACTTTAGAAGTTTTAATGCTGTATCCACCTTCAGCACCTCAGCCCTTCAGGAGCTGGTGCAGAGCATCACTGGTCACAGATGCTGGTGTGATGGGGGCCAGCCTCACCTGAAAGGTGCTGAGAGCACACAGAGAGAATGAGAGAACTCTGTGGCGCCTGCCCACTACATTCTGGCAGCAATGACCAGCACCGCCGAGGTGCAGGCATCAGTAATATGTTTCCAGGGAGTGTGAGGCTGGACCATCACTTTGGTCTGAAGGCTGCACAGAGCACAGGGAAGAGGCCCTGGACTGGGACACCTGCCTTTATCTTGTGCAGAACGGTTTCACATCTGAGTGACAAGAACACTGCTCATCAGAACAAGGAGACATAGGCAGGGAGACATTCTTGGGAGTTTATTGACAATAGTGAACATTATGTACAAGTGATTAACACACTTGCCCAGGCTGTGTAACTACTTTTAGCTAACTTTCCTAACCCTGCCACTATGTCTTGGTGCTCCCCGGATACCCACAGCAGAGGTGGAGGCAGCCTGCTGACTGCTACACCCTGTCTGTTATGACTTTGGCAGGTGTCCTCTGGAGGTCCGAGACCTGGAGGGCCCCGGCCTGCTTTCGGGGTCCTGCTGTGTGGCAGTGGCACCCTCCTCAGCCTGTGGAGCTGGAGCTGCTGGTGTCACAGGAAGAGGGGATTCGGATGGGCTGGACACTCCCAGAGTCCCCTGGGTGGATGACCCCCGAGTGTGAACCTGCTGATCCCCCTCCCTATGGGTCCCTGAGGGCCCCAGGCTGACTCCCTGAGGAGCAGGGGTAGCTGGAGTTAGATCGAGCTACTCAGCACCCCTCTCGTGTACACACTGTTGGAAGCCAACTATGGCGATGGAGTTAAGCCTGTACAGCAGTGCAGGAGCGATGTCCTGGACCAAGGTCTCCATGGCGGCCGCCATCCTGCCAGTGTTGACCTCGGTGTGTTGCAATGCCGGCGCTATCACCTCAGCTCCATCCATCGTGCCTTGCAACCTGAGGGCAGCGGACATCCCTTCCTGATGTTCCCGAGCTTGCCTTTGCAGCTCCAGCAACTGTGACATGACTGAGTCCAGAGACTCATCATCTGACTCAGACTCAGCAACGTTCTGGCCTCCAGCAGTCCTCCGAGTGCCGGGGACCTGGGAAATCCCTGCCTCCGCCTGCTGTGGATTAGATAGTGCAATGTGCTCACCACTTTGTGATCCCGAGGCTACTCTAAAGCTAGGACCCACCGAGGTGTGTGTCTCTGCGCTGGTGGAGGGTGTGGGTGAGCGCTGTGACGGGAGTTCAGGGAGGGTTTCAGCAGATTCCTCTTCAGAGGTTTCTTCAGGGCTTGATTATAGGCCCTGGGCTGTGGACTATGTCTGCTGTTCCCCAGATGTGCCTGTGAAAGTGAGGGGAGATAATTAATGCATGGCAGTGGGCTATGAAACAGGACACATCACTCACAGGTTGTCTGATGGATGTTGCACTGTTAGATCCTCACTTGGTAGAGCAGCGCCGACCTCACCATCAGCGCAGGACCAGTCCCAGTCATCGCCGGCCAGCTGGATGGCTCTGTTTTCAAAGTCCGTGAGGGCCTTGATTTCAGGCTTTCCTCCACCAGTCTGCAACCTCTCCCTCTCCCTCTTGTTGTGTGCCAGCTTGTCCTGCATGAATAGAGATAGAGAGAGTATATCAGGATGCCTGCCAGGCCAGATGATAAGTATGCCTGGCCTGTGTGGGTGGTGAGTGGTCCAATGGATGGGATGAGGACAATGACGGTGAGTGTGAGAGAGTAAATGGTGATGTCCCTTGAACTGGCAGTGAGTGAGGTCCCTGTGGGTGTGTGATAGGTTTGTGTGTGTGTGAGTTGTGAGTGATGAGATGAGTGACTTACCCTGGTGGAACGGAGATCATCCATCCTTTTGCGGCACTGGGTGGCTGCCCTCCTCTGAAGGGCGTTGGCGCTGACCACCGCTGCCACTACCTCCCAAGCCGGATTGGTTACGTTGATGCCCATCCTGCGGCCAGAGCGTGAGTCCAGGACATCCTGGCAGCCTCCAGTGCATCCAGCTGTTGCTCCAGGGACCCGTCATTGAAGTGGGGTCGGGGGTCGGTTCTGTGGTCTCTTTTCCTTTGCTGGCCATGTCTCCCGGGCGGCAGTGCTGAGCTGGAAGCGCTGAGATATATGCTTGCGGCTGGAATTTAAACATGGTGCCCGGCGTGATGTGGTGGAAGGGTGGCAGTGGGCGGGTGAATGAGGAGCCCGCCCGCCATGGAAACAGCGTGTTTCCCGGGAATGCATAAATAATGAGGTGGGGTTGGGAGAATAGGGCGTGAAAACCCACCATCGCGGCCAACAGGTAAAACATCATTTTACCCATCGTCCACTGCACACGGTGCAAATCAGGCAAAATTCCACCCAATGGGTGCAGTTTATATGAAAGCTGCAGTTTGTAAAATGCATACAGTTGATATAATGGGTGATGTTTATATAATGGCTGCAGTTTATGTAAAGGTTGCAGTTTATCAAAAGAGTGCATTTATAGAATGGGTGCAGTTTATATAAGGCTGAGGTTTATATAATGGGTGCAGTTTATATAAATGCTGCAGTTTATATAATAGGTGTAGTTTATATAATGGGTGCAGTTTATATAAATGCTGCAGTTTATATAATAGGTGTAGTTTATATAATGGGTGCAGTTTTAACCCAGGGAGCTAAGTAGCAGATTTAAAAGCAGGAGTTCAAAGGTTGTAATCTCTGGATTATTCCCTGTACCATGTGCCGGTGAGTATAGGAATAGGGGGATAGAGAGGATGAGTGCGTGGCTGAAGAGATGGTGCAGGAGGAAGTTCCTGGATCACTGGGTCTGTTTCTGGTGAAGGTGGGGCCTGTACAAGTTGGAGGGTTGCACCTGAACCGGAACGGGACCAACATCCTTGCGGGGAGGTTTGCTAGTGCTGTTGGGGGTTGGTGGGGGGGGTTTAAAACTAATTTGGCAGGGGGATGGGATACAGAGAGGAGGTACAATAGGGGCTGATGCACAGCCAAATATAGAGGAGAAACTAAGTCAGTCTGTAAGACAGAGCAAATATAGACCTGTTAAGGCACAAGCTCGACTGCATCTATTTTAACGCAAGGAGTCTTACAACAAAGACAGACGAATCGAAGGCGTTAATTAACACATGGGGTAGAATCTTACCTATGGCGGGTGGGCTGGGCGGGAGCGGGCGCGGAGCCGATTAGGCACGCCCAGTGTAACATGCGGCCGGTAGCGCTCAGTGCCACCTGTGCAGGCGGGGGGGGGGGGGGGGGGGGTGGGGGAGGTGGGGGGGTGGGTGGGAGGGAGTGCGGGGGTGGGCCCCACTCGTCGAAGTGTAAAATGATGCGCGGTGACATCGGGCGAGCGTCCCGACATCACCGCACGTCGTTCCCATCTTCAGTTTGGCGGGTGCGCAGCCAAACTGTCAAAGGCCTATTAAGGCCATTATTGAACTAATTGAAGTAGTTGTCTGAGCTGCCAGTCCGACCTCAACGTTGGCGGGCAAGTGAAGAGCCCAGCCGGCCTTCGCATTTATCATCAAACATCATCCACAGGTGGGATGAGGTTTCATGAAGTGTTTATAAATCCAACAAAATTTTTTATTAAAGTTCATTGACATGTCCCAGCTCACGTGACGCTGTCACATGAGGGGACATGTCTATATTTCAATTTTTCAGTGCCAGACTTAATCTCCCTGAGGCAGCTCTGTGCCTCAGGGAGATTTCTGAGCTCTTCCGCACACATGTGCGAAAGTGCGCAGACCCCGACTCTCCCTCCTCCACCCGCCCGCACAGGGAGCACTCAGCGCTTCCGGGTGCGCGTCACACTGGGCGGGCCTTAATTGGCCCACCCATGTAAAATGGCGGCATGCAGCCAATCGTGGGCAGCGAACGGCTGTGCGCCCGCTCCCACTCAGCATCCCTGACAGGGAGAAAATTCTCCCCATGATATTGTTGCTATCACAAAGATATGGTTGAGGGAAGGGCAGGACTGGCAGCTCAATATTCCAGGGTATAGAATCTTCAGGCATGACGGAGAGGGATATAAAAGAGGAGGTGGCATTGCACTATTGATCAAGGTGTCAATTACTGCAGTAAGGAGGGATGGTATCTTAGAAGGTTCCTCAAGTGAGGCCATATGGCTGGAACTTAAAAACAAAAAGAGGGCAATCATTTAGCTGGGAGTGTACTATAGGCCTCTAAACAGTCAGGGGCAGATAGGAGCAGATATGAAGGTAAATCTCAGAGAAGTGTAAAAACAATAGGGTAATAATAGTAGGGGATTTCAATTTCCCCAATATTAACTGGGATAGTCTTAGAGTGAAAGGCTTAGTGGGGGCGGAATTCTTAAAGTGCATCCAGGAGAGCTTTTTGAGCCAGCACATAGAATATCCTACAAGAGGAGGGGCGGTACTGGACCTAATCTTAGAGAATGAAGCCGGGTAAGTGGTAGAAGTGTCAGTGGGGGGAGCATTTCGTGGATAGTGACCATGACTCTAAGATTTAAGATAGTTATGAAAAGGGACAAAGCTGGACCGGAAATCAAGGTCCTGAATTGGGGGAAGGCCAATTTCAATATGATAAGGCAGGATCTGGCCAAAGTGCAGCTACTTGTAGGAAAGTCTACATCAAACCAGTGGGAGTCATTCAAAAAGGAAATAGTGAGAGTTCAGGACCAACGTGTTCCCATAAAGGTGAAGGGATTGGATAAGGGAAAGAAAGGAAGCTTATGGCAGATACAAAGGGCTGAAAACAGTGGAATCCCTTAGGAGTTTAGAAGGTGTAGGGGTGTACTTGAAAAAGTAATTAGGAGAGTGAATAGGGGGCATGAAGAAACACTGGTGGGCAATATAAAGAAAAATTCCAAGGCATTTTTATAAATATATTAGGGGCAAGAGGATAACCAGGAGTAGGGCCCATGAGGGACCAAAGTGGCAACCTGTGCGTCGAGCCAGGAGACGTAGGCGAGGTTTTAAATGATTACTTTTCATCTGTGTTCACTATAGAGAAGGATGATGTAGGTGTAGAAATCAGGGAGGGGGACTGTGATGTACTTGAACAAATTAGCATTGAAAGGGAGGAGGTGTTAGCAGTTTTAGCGGGCTTAAAAGTGGATAAATCCCCAGGCCCAGATGTGATGTATCCCAGGCTGCTATGTGAGGCAAGGGAGGAGATTGCAGGGGCTCTGACACTAATTTTCAAATCCACTCTGGCCACAGGAGAGGTGCCAGAGGACTGGAGGACAGTGAGTGTGTTACCATTATTCAGGAAGGGTAGTAGGGATAAACCAGGTAATTACAGGCCTGTGAGTCTAACATCACTGGTAGGGAAACTATTGGAAAAAACTGTGAGGGACAGAATTAATCTCCACTTGGAGATGCAGGGATTAATCAGGGATGCAGTCAGCATGGCTTTATCAGGGGGAGATCATGTCCAACAAATTTGATTGAATTTTTCGAGGAGGTGACCAGATGTGTAGATGAGGGTAGTGCAGTTGATGTAGTCTACATGGACTTCAGTAAGGCTTTTGACAAGGTCCCGCATGGAAGAATGGTCAAGAAGGTAAGAACCCATGGGATCCAGGGTAATTTGGAAAATTGGATCCAAAAGTGTCTTAGTGGCAGGAGGCAGAGGGTGATGGTTGAAGGTTGTTTTTGCGATTGGAAGCCTGTGATGAGTGGTGTACCGCAGGGATCGGTGCTGGGACCCTTGCTGTTTGTAGTGTACGTTAATGATTTAGACGTGAATGCAGGAGGTATCATCAGTAAGTTCACAGATGACACGAAAATTGGTGGTGTCGTAAATAGTGAAGAGGAAAGCCTTAGATTACAGGACGATATAGATGGGCTGGTAAGATGGGCAGAGCAGTAGTAAATGGAATTTAACCCTGAGAAGTGTGAGGTGATGCATTTTGGGAGGACTAACACGGCAAGAGAATACACGATGAATGGTAGGACTCTAGGAAATACAGAGGATCAGAGGGACCTTGGTGTACATGTCCGTAGATCCCTGAAGGCAGCAGCACAGGTAGATAAGGTGGTTAAGAAGGCATATGGGATACTTGTCTTTATTAGCCGAGGCATAGAATATAAGAGCAGGGGGGTTATGTTGGATCTGTATAAAATGCTAGTTCAGCCACAGCTGGAGTAGTGTGTGTAGTTCTGGTCGCCACACTATAGGAAGGATGTGATTGCTCTGGAGAGGATGCAGAGGAGATTCACCAGGCTGTTGCCTGGGCTGGAGCGTTTCAGTTATGAAGAGAGACTGGATAGGCTGGTGTTGTTTCCTTAGAGCAGAGAAGGCTGAGGGGGGACCTGATAGAGGTACACAAAATTATGAGGGGCATAGATAGGGTAGATAGGAAGAAACTTTTCCCCTTAGTGGAGGTGTCAATAACCAGGAGGCATAAATTTAAAGTAAGGGGCAGGAGGTTTAGAGGGGATTTGAGGAAACTTTTTTCACTCAGAGGGTGGTTGGAATCTGGAACTCGCTGCCTGAGGGGGTGGTAGAGGCAGGAACCCTCACAACATTTAAGAAGTATTTAGATGACCACTTGAAATGCCATTGCAAACAGGGTTACGGGCCAAATGCTGGAAAATGGGATTAGAATAGATAGGTACTTGATGGCCAGCATGGACACGATGGGCCAAAGGGCCTGTTTCTGTGCTGTATAACTCTGACTCTATGATTCAGTTTATATAAAGTCTGCAGTTTATATAAAGGGTGCAGTTTATATAATGGGTACAGTATATATAAAGGGTGCAGTTTATATAAATGCTCGAGTTTATATAATGGGTGCAGTTTATATAAATGCTGCAGGTTACATTAGGGGTGCATTTTATATAAAGGCTGCAGTTTATATAATATAATGGGTGCAGTTTATTTAAGGGGTACAGTTTGTATAAAGGCAGCAGTTTATATGATGTGTGCAGTTTATACAAAGGCTGCAGTTTATATAATGGGTGCAGTTTATATAAGGGGTACAGTTTATACAAAGGCTTCAGTTTATATAATGGGTGCAGTTTATATAAAGGGTGCAGTTTTTATATAGAGGCTGCAGTTTATATAATGGGTGCAGTTTATAAAAAGGCTGCAGTTTATATAATGGCTGCAGTTTATATAAGTGGTGCAGTTTATATAAAGGTTGCAGTTTATATAAAGGTTGCAGTTTATATTAAGGTTGCAGTTTATGTATTGGGTGCAGTTTATCTAAAGGCTGTAATTTATATAAAATGTGCAGTTTATATATTGGGTGCAGTTTATATAAAGGTTGCAGTTTATGTAAAGTGTGCAGCTTATATATTTGGTGCAGTTTATCTAAAGGCTGTAATTTATATAAAATGTGCACTTTATATATTAGGTGCAGTTTATATAAAGGTTGCAGTTTATGTGAAGTGTGCAGTTTATATAATGGGTGCAGTATATATAAAGGCTGCAGTTTATATAATGGGTGCATCTTATATAATGGATGCAGTATATATAAAGGTTGCAGTTTATATAATGGCTGCAGTTTATTTAATGGCTGCAGCTTATATAATGGGTGCAGTTTATATAAAGTGTGCAGTTTATTTAATGGCTGCAGCTTATATAACGGGTGCAGTTTATATAAAGGCAGTAATATATATAATGGGTGCAGTTTATATAATGGGTGCAGTTTATATAAAGGGTGCAGTTTATATAATGGGTGCAGTATATATAAAGGCTGCAGTTTATATAATGGGTGCAGTTTATATAATGGATGCAGTATATATAAAGGTTGCAGTTTATATAAAGGGTGCAGTTTATATAAAGGCAGCAATATATATAATGGTTGCAATTTATACAACGGGTACAGTTTATATAAAGGCTGCAGTTTATATAAAGGCAGTAATATATATAATGGTTGCAGTTTATACAGCGGGTGCAGTTTATATAAAGGCTGAAGTTTATATAAAGGGTGCAGTTTATATAAAGACTGCATATATATACTGGGTGCAGTTTATATAATGGATGCGGTTTATCTAAAGGCTGTAAATTATGTAAAGCGTGCAGTTTATATAATGGGTGCAGTTTATATAAAGGCTGCAGTTTATGTAATGCGTGCAGTTTATATAATGGATGCAGTATATATAAAGGGTGCAGATTATATAAAGACAACAATATATATAATGGTTGCAGTTTATACAAGGGGTGCAGTTTATATAAAGGCTGCAGTTTATATAAAGGCAGCAATATATATAATGGGTGCAGTTTATACAACGGGTGGTAGTTTATATAAAGGCTGAAGTTTATATAAAGGGTGCAGTTTATATAAAGACTGCATATATATATATAATGGGTTCAGTTTATATAATGGCTGAAGTTTATATAAAGGGTGTAGTTTATATAATGGGTGCAGTATATATAAAGGCTGCAGTTTATATAATGGGTGCAGTTTATATAATGGATGCAGTATATATAAAGGTTGCAGTTTATTGCAGCTTATATAACGGGTGCAGTTTATATAAAGTCTGCAGTTTATTTAATGGCTGCAGCTTATATAACGGGTGCAGTTTATATAAAGGCAGTAATATATATAATGGGTGCAGTTTATATAATGGATGCAGTATATATAAAGGTTGCAGTTTATTGCAGCTTATATAACGGGTGCAGTTTATATAAAGTCTGCAGTTTATTTAATGGCTGCAGCTTATATAGAGGGTGCAGTTTATATAAAGGCAGTAATATATATAATGGGTGCAGTTTATATAATGGGTGCAGTTTATATAAAGAGTGCAGTTTATATAATGGGTGCAGTATATATAAAGGTTGCAGTATATATAAAGGTTGCAGTTTATATAAAGGGTGCACTTTATATAATGGGTGCAGTTGATATAATGGGTGAAGTTTATATAATGGCTGCAGTTTATTCAATGGCTGCACTTATATAACGGGTGCAGTTTATATAAAGTCTACAGTTTATTTAATGGCTGCAGCTTATATAACGGGTGCAGTTTATTTAATGGGTGCAGTTTATATAATCTGTGCAGTTTATATAAAGGGTGCAGTTTATTTAATGGGTGCAGTTTATAGAACGGGTGCAGCTTATATAAGGGCTGCAGTTTATTCAAAGGGTGCAGTCTATATAGAGGCAGCAATACATATAATGGGTCCAGTTTATACAACGAGAGCAGTTTATATAAAGGCTGAAGTTTATATAAAGGGTGCAGTTTATATAAAGACTGCATATATATATGGGTGCAGTTTATATAATGGGTGCAGTTTATATAAAGTGTGCAGTTTATATATTGGGTGCAGTTTATATAAAGGTTGCAGTCTATGTAAAGTGTGCAGTTTATATATTGGGTGCAGTTTATCTAAAGGCTGTAATTTATATAAAATGTGCAGTTTATATATTGGGTGCAGTTTATATAAAGGTTTCAGTTTATGTAAAGTGTGCAGTTTATATATTGGGTGCAGTTTATCTAAAGGCTGTAATTTATGTAAAGTGTGCAGTTTATATATTGGGTGCAGTTTATCTAAAGGCTGTAATATATGTAAAGTGTGCAGTTTATATATTGGGTGCAGTTTATCTAAAAGCTGTAATATACGTAAAGTGTGCAGTTTATATAATGGGTGCAGTTTATATAAAGGCTGCAGTTTATGTAATGCGTGCAGTTTATATAATGGTTGCAGTATATATAAAGGTTGCAGTTTATATAAAGGGTGCAGTTTATATAAAGGCAGCAATATATATAATGGTTGCAGTTTATACAACGGGTGCAGTTTATATAGAGGCTGCAGTTTATATAAAGGGTGCAGTTTATATAAAGGGTGCCGTTTATATAAAGACTGCATATATATAATGGGTGCAGTTTATATAAAGTGTGCAGTTTATATAAAGTGTGCATTTTATATATTGGGTGCAGTTTATATAAAGGTTGCAGTTTATATAAAGTGTGCAGTTTATATAAAGTGTGCATTTTATATATTGGGTGCAGTTTATATAAAGGTTGCAGTTTATGTAAAGTGTGCAGTTTATATATTGGGTGCAGTTTATCTAAAGGTTGCAGTTTATATAAAGTGTGCAGTTTATATATTGGGTGCAGTTTATCTAAATGCTGTAATTTATATAAAGTGTGCAGTTTATATATTGGGTGCACTTTATATACAGGTTGCAGTTTATGTAAAGTGCGCAGTTTATATATTGTTTGCAGTTTATCTAAAGGCTGTAATATACGTAAAGTGTGCAGTTTATATATTGGGTGCAGTTTATATAAAGGCTGCAGTTTACGTAATGCGTGCAGTTTATATAATGGATGCAGTTTATATAAAGGTTGCAGTTTATATAAAGGGTGCAGTTTATATAAAGGCAGCAAAGTATGTAATTGTTGCAGTTTACACAACGGGTGCAGTTTATATACAGGCTGCAGTTTATATAAAGGCTGCAGTTTATACAAAGGGTGCAGTTTATATAAAGACTGCATATATATATAAAGGGTGCAGTTTACATAATGGGTGCAGTTTATATAAAGGCCACAGTTTATATAAAGGGTGCGGTTTATATAAAGGCAGCAATATATATCTAATGGGTGCAGTTTATCTAATGGGTGCAGTATATATAAAGGCTGCAGTTTATATAATGGCTGCAGTTTATTTAATGGCTGCAACTTATATAACGGGTGCAGTTTATATAAAGTCTACAGTTTATTTAATGGCTGCAGCTTATATAATGGGTGCAGTTTATTTAATGGGTGCAGTTTATATAATCTGTGCAGTTTATATAAAGAGTGCAGTGTATATAATGGGTTCAGTTTATAGAACGGGTGCAGTTTATATAAAGGCTGCAGTTTATACAAAGGGTGCAGTTTATATAGAGGCAGCAATACATATAATGGGTCCAGTTTATACAACGAGTGCAGTTTATATAAAGGCTGAAGTTTATATAAAGGGTGCAGTTTATATAAAGACTGCATATATATAAAATGGGTGCAGTTTATATAATGGGTGCAGTTTATATATTGGGTGCAGTTTATATATTGGGTGCAGTTTATATAAAGGTTGCAGTTTATGTAAAGTGTGCAATTTATATATTGGGTGCCGTTTATCTAAAGGCTGTAATTTATATAAAGTGTGCAGTTTATATAAAGGTTGCAGTTTATGTAAAGTGTGCAGTTTATAAATTGGGTGCAGTTTATCTAAAGGCTGTACTATTCGTAAAGTGTGCAGTTTATATATTGGGTGCAGGTTATCTAAAGGCTGTAATATACGTAAAGTGTGCAGTTTATATAATGGGTGCAGTTTATATAAAGGCTGCAGTTTATGTAATGCGTGCAGTTTATATAATGGATGCAGTATATATAAAGGGTGCAGTTTATATAAAGGCAGCAATATATATAATGGTTGCAGTTTATACAAGGGGTGCAGTTTATATAAAGGCTGCAGTTTATATAAAGGCTGCAGTTTATATAAAGGCAGCAATATATATAATGGGTGCAGTTTATACAACGGGTGCAGTTTATATAAAGGCTGAAGTTTGTATAAAGGGTGCAGTTTATATAAAGACCCGGCATTGGGATGGGTGAGGGAACATGGAGGGCCTTCCCCCTGCCCTTGCTGCTGACTGCCTTCCCCCATGACCCCCACCCTGGGACCTCCCCCCTTCTTCCATCACTGATCTGTGGCCTGGGATCTAGGGATGGTGCTACCATTCAATAGTCCTCCATTGGCCAGCAGCCCCTGGCAGACAGGACTTTCGCCCCTGGGGTCCTTGATCCAGGGGAAGGCCTGCTGCTGTCCAGTTAAGTACCTGAGTGGCACATAATATGGTGGCCCTTTCCACAAAGGTGGGGCTCCTGCTGTTGGGCAAGACCCCCATCACCTCCATTAAATCCAGTCCAAACAGTGAGATGATGCCTGGCGAGGCAGACAGTGCGGCCTGTAATGTATTCCCCAATACCTCACCTCAGGCCCGGTCTCCATTTGGTGCAATGCCTGGCATTGAACTCCCCTGACCTTGTGACCTCCTACCTGATCTGTTCTTTGCCCTGTCCTCAGTGTGCTCATCAATGGTTCCCATGGTAATTGTTTTCTTTAGTCTCGATGAGCTTGAGGTCAGGCTGCTACTGGACTTTGACAATAAATCATCGCTGCTTTTACTCTTCACCTGAGGGGAGAGATTGGAAATTAATAGCAGGATGGTGACTGTCTCACTGCAGCTCACTGACAGCTCATTACAGTAGAGTATTAAATGCAGTCCCACCTTGTGTGAACCATCACAACACACACATACACACACAGACACAAATCCATCACAGCTTCAGGAACATAGGAATACGAGGAGGCTGTTCAGTCCCTTGAGCTTGTGCCAGCACTCAGTTGGATCATGGCTGATACATAAGAGCATACATACGAACGTATGAATTAGGAGCAGGAGTAGGCCACTCGGCACCTCGAGCCTGCTCCGCCATTCAATACGATCATTGTTGATCTGATTGTAACCTCAACCCCAAATTCCCACCTATCCCTAATAACCTTTCACCCCCTTGTTAACCAAGAATCTATCTTGCTCTGCCTTAAAAATATTCAAAGGCTCTGCTTCCACCGCCTTTTGAGGAAGAGAGTTCCAAAGACTCTCAACCCTCTGAGAGAAAAAATTTCTCCTCATCTCTGTCTTAAATGAGCGATCCCTTATTTTTAAACAGTGACCCCTAGTTCTAGATGCTCCCACAAGAGGAAACGTCCTCTCCACATCCACCCTGTCAAGACCCCTCAGGATCTTAAAGATTTAATTAAGTTGCCTCTTACTAAATTCCAATGTTTACAAGCTGAACCTGTCCAGCCTTTCCTCATAAGACAACCCACTCATTCCTGATATTAGCCGAGTGAACCTTCTCTGAACTGCTTCTAACGCATTTACATCTTTCCTTAAATAAGGAGACCAGTACTGTACACAATACTCCAAATGTGGTCTCACCAGTGCCCTGTCCAACTGAAGCATAACCTCCCTACTTTTATATTCAATTCCCCTCACAATTATAAATGATAACATTCTATTAGCTTTCCTAATTACTTGCTGTACCTGCAGACTAGCCTTTTGTAATTCATGCACTAGGATACCCAGATCCCTCTGCACCTCAGAGCTCTGCAACCTCTCACCATTTAGATAATAAGCTTCTTTTTTATTCTTCCTGCCAAAATAGACAATTTTACATTCACCCACATTATGCTCCATTTGCTAGATCTTTGCCACTTACTTAACCTATCTGTGTCCCTTTGTAACCTCCTTACGTCCTTTTCACAATTTACTTCCCTACCGATCTTTGCGTCATCAGCATATTCAGGCACCACACCTTCAGCCCCTTCATCCAAGTCATTTATATAAATTGTAAAAAGTTGAAACCCCAGCACTGATCTGTAACTTAGCTCCATTTACCCATCTGTGCCCCAGATCTGTCAATCCCAGTGTTGAAATTTTCAACCAACTCCAGGGGCACAGGATTTTTCCCTTGGTGGGGGTGCTCACTGGGGGCAGGCAGGGGGCAGTCGGGAAGGCGATCGCTGCCCACGATCGGCTCTGTACCGCAAATTGAATAAAACATGTCTCCTCGTGTGACCCTATCACATGAGCTGGGACATATTTTAATTGAAAAATGAAGTTTTTGTTTAATGTTTATTTGCTTTAGGAAACCTCATCCCGCTTGTGGAAGAGGTTTCCTAAAAAATGTAAAGGCCGCTTGGCCTTTTCGCCTGCCCGCTGACGGTAAGGTTGGACGAGCAGCGTAAACTTGAATTTAATTAGATTGTTAAGGGCCTTAATAGGTCTTTCAATTATCAGCGGGCATGCAGCCGATTCCGGCGTGTGCCCACCAAACGAAATATCGCGAGACTGCACGTCCGACGTCATCGCACGTTATTTTACGCTCAGGTACGTGCCCGCACGCCAAGCGTAATATTGTGCCCCAGCATTCATAGTTGTTTGGAGGAGAGGGTTCCAGATTTCCACCCCCCTTTGAGTGAAAAAGTGCTTCCTGAACAGCCTGGCTCGAATTTGAAGGTTCAGCCCCCTTGTTCTGGACAGCCCTCACCAGAGGAAATAGTTTCTCTTCGATCGACCCTATTGATTCATTTAATCATCTTCAGCACCTCAATTAGATCACCCGTTAATCTTCTAAACTCGAGATACAAGTCCAGTCTATTCGAACTGTTCTCATAATTTGACCCTTTTAGCTCAGGGATCATTTGGGTGAATTTGCACTGCACTTCCCTCCAAGGCCGATATCTCCTCTCTGAGGTGTGCTTCCCAGATCTAAATGCAGTTATAATCCACATGGTGCCTGAGCAAAGCTTTGTGCAACTGAAGCATCTCTCCCAGCTCCCAGTGCGCTGGCTCCCTTGAGGAAAAGGCCAACATTCCACTCGCCTTTCTGATTACATTTGATATCCGTTAGCTAGATTTTAATGGTTTGTGTACATGCAGACTCAAATCCAAATATTCAGCTTTAATTTTCAAAAATGCAATGTGGATGACATCACACTTCACACAGTGAACACCATCAGCTGTAGTTATAACCACTGAGTATGTGTTTTCTGTTTCCATACATATAGATTACGCAATTAAACCAAAAATGCTGAAAATACACAACACATTAATCAGCCTCAGTAAGAGAAAGACCAATTCATGTTCATTAACATCAAATTCTGGAGAAGAACATAAACTGTAACACAGACAGAGACTGGAAGCACACAGTCTTATGTGCGGCCATGGGTAAACCATACGGGTTACAGGCCACATGCTACTGATATGCCGCACCTCACCCACACACCACACATCTCCCCACACACACATCTCCCCACACACACACCTCTCCCCACACACACCTCTCACCCACACACCACACATCACCCCACACACACCTCCCCCCAAACACCCCATCTCCACCCACAACTCTCCCCACCCACACCTCTCCCCACATACACCGCTCCCCACACACACCTCTCACCCACACACCACACATCTCCCCACACACACCTCTCACCCACACACCACACATCTCCCCACACACACCTCCCCCCAAATACCCCATCTCCACCCACAACTCTCCCCACCCACACCTCTCCCCACATACACCGCTCCCCACACACACCTCTCACCCACACACCACACATCTCCCCACACACACCTCTCACCCACACACCACACATCTCCCCACACACACCTCCCCCCAAGCACCCCATCTGCACCCACACCTCTCCCCACACACACCTCTCCCCACACGCACCTCTCCCCAGCACACCGTACCTCTCCCCACACACCGTACCTCTCCCCACACACTGTACCTCTCCCCAGCACACCGTACCTCTCCCCAGCACACTGTACCTCTCCCCAGCACACCGTACCTCTCCCCACACACTGTACCTCTCCCCAGCACACTGTACCTCTCCCCAGCACACCGTACCTCTCCCCACACACCGTACCTCTCCCCACACACTGTACCTCTCCCCAGCACACCGTACCTCTCCCCGCACACTGTACCTCTCCTCAGCACATCGTACCTCCCCCCAGCACAACGTTCCTCTCCCCAGCACACCGTACCTCTCCCCAGCACACCGTACCTCTCCCCAGCACATCGTACCTCTCCCCAGCACATCGTACCTCCCCCCAGCATGCTATACCTCTCCCCACACACCGTACCTCTCCCCGCACACTGTACCTCTCCCCAGCACATCGTACCTCCCCCCAGCACACCGTTCCTCTCCCCACACACCGTACCTCTCCCCGCACACTGTACCTCTCCCCAGCACACCGTACCTCTCCCCACACACTGTACCTCTCCCCCCACACCATACCTCTCCCACACACCACAGCTCTCCCTGGCACACCACACCTCTCCCCACATGTCGCAACTCTCCCTGGCATGCTTCATCTCTAAATGGCACCCAGCACACTGCACACCCTCTCCCCGCTACACCACAGACATCATGTGAGGATGGAGGAATTGGGTGGACTGAATAGCTCTGAAGGATATACATGGGAATGTATCACAATGTAAGCACCAGGGGAGAAAATTCATCACCCAGTTGCACCCTGGACTGTGCCATCCCACACCAGCGGGGCTGTGTCATACCTTGGTGAGCTGGGAGTGGGTGGGTAGGGAGGACGCAGAGTTTGAGGATTTTGTTCCAGATGATGTGAGACTGGCAGCTCGTGGCCGCTCCATGCTCCGGCTCCCCTGTTTGTTCGCTGGATTCACAGGCTTATTCATTGCGCCCTTCATTTCCATTCATCAGGGTAAGTCTGACTGAAAGAGATCACAGAGCAGACCCACGAATTAGAGCAGACAACAGACACTGAGGAACTGTGAGAGTCCCTGACTTGTATCCTAACTCAAAACAAGACTACATTGGCTCCTGATCCATTAATGGCTCAATTTTAAAATTCTTATCATTGTTTTCAAATCTCCCCACGGTCATTGCCCCTCTATTACGCTTCCCTCCTCCAGCACCCCCAACTTCTGCCATCGCTACGCTCCTCCCATTCTGACCTGTTGAACATCCTCGATTTTAATCACTTCATCGGTTATGAAGGTTATGCCTTCACCCTTCGATTAGGCACTTTACAACATCCCAGACTCAACATTGAGTTCAACAATTTCAGTGCATAAACTCTGCCCCTCCATTTTGTTTCCTTCTTCTTTGCACATTTGGATTTTAATCTTGTTTATCTCGCTTTGCTTTCGGAATGGTGTCTGTTCATCATCCTTCCATTCACGCCTCTTCTGAACACGTTTCTTTCCTCTTTTCTTTTTCTTTACTTGTCCCATTACCACCAACTCTTATCTTATTTAATCCCTCCTGTCTTCTGCCCTATGGAAGATCTTCCTGTTTTTCCCCCACCCTTCCACCGCCCCCAACCTTTAACCCTGCTTAAAACCTATTACGTTTTTAACTGTTCCCAGTTCTGATGTAAGGTCATTGATCTGAAGCATTGTCTATCTTTCTCTCTCCACAGATGCTGCCAGATTGATGAGTATTTCCAGCATTTTCTGTTTTTATTTAGAATTTAACAGGTTGTTTTCTTTGTGGAATTTTTGAGCCAATCCAGAAGGTGTGTTTAGGAATTTGGTTTTAAAGCAATTGTGGTTTTTATGTTTTTAGTGTTGAGCCTTTTGGCAGTGATAGAGTCACTCCATTAAAATGTGAAGTTTGCTGTCTCTGGCAGAACAGACTGCTCCAAACTGAGCTCGCAATGCTTTTCACACTAGGGACATGGGATAGCTCAGCTATCCTCGCCCTCCCCTAACCCATTGCCTTCACCTCACTCACACAAGGATGAAATCAGTACAGTAGTGAGAAATGACCTATGCTCAGAAGATCAAGGGGCAGGATTTTCCGGTTCCGCCAGCAGTGGGCATCACTGTGGGCGGGGACAGGAAAACTTGGAGAGCGGCCAAAAAGTCAATTGATTTTTGGCCACTCTCCAAATTTTCCCATCCTGCCTGTGATAATGCCGGCGGGAGCGGAAAATCCCAGCCAAGGTGTGGAATCAGTTTTGGGTGGAGATAAGAAACAGCAAGGGGTAAATGACACTGGTGGGTCTAATTTATGGGCCCCCCCAACAGTAGCCACACTGTAGGACGAAGTATACATCAAGAAATAATGGGGGCTTGTAAGAAAGATATTGAAATAATTGTGAGAGGTTTTAATCTTTATATAGATTGGACAAATCAAATTGGCAAAGATAGCCTGGAGGATGGGTTCATTGCGTGTCTCCAGGACAGTTTCTCAGAACAAAACTTTTTTTTTCTTTTATGCATTCATGGGATGTGGGCTTCGCTGGCTGGGCCAGCATTTATTGCCCATCCCTAATTGCCCTTGAGAAGGTGGTGGTGAGCTGCCTTCTTGAACTGCTGCAGTCCATGAGGTGTAGGTACACCCACAGTGCTGTTAGGGAGGGAGCTCCAGGATTTTGACCCAGCAACAGTGAAGGAACGGCGATATATTTCCAAGTCAGGATGGTGAGTGACTTGGAGGGGAACTTCCAGGCGGTGGTGTTCCCATGTGTCTGCTGCCCTTGTCCTTCTAGGTGGTAGTGGTCATGGGTTTGGAAGGTGCTGTCTAAGGATCCTTGGTGAATCAACCAGGGAACAGGCTATTTTAGACCTGGGAATGTATAAAGAGACAGGATTAATTAATGATCCCTTCATAAAGGATCCTCTAGGGAAGAGTGATCATAAAAAGATGGAATTTCATATTCAGTTTGAGGGTGAGGAATTTGAGTCTGAAACTAGTACCTTAAACTTAAATAAAGGCAACTACAGAAGTATGAAAACAGAGTTGGTTAAAGTGGAATGGGAAAATAGGTTAAGATGTAAGATGCCCACAAGAGAGTGGCAGATATTTAAGGAAATATATCATAACTCTCAACAAAGATATATGAAGGAAAGGCTCTATGAGAAAGATGGGCCATCATGGCTAACTAAGGAAGTTAAGTCAAATTGAAAGAAAAGTTGTACAATGCTACGAAGATTAGTGGTAGATCAGAAGGTTGAGAAAATTTTAGAAACCAGCAAAGGATGACTAAACAATAAAGAGGAAGAAATTAGAATATGAGAGCAAACTGGCAAGAAATATAAAAATAGATATTAAGAGTTTCTATAAGTATTTAAAAAGGAAAAGGGTAACTAAAGTGAGCATGGATCCTCTGGCCAGTGAATCTGGGGAATTAGCAATGGGAAATGAGGAAATAACGGAAGTGTTGAACAGATAGCTTGTGTCTGTTTTCACTGTAAAAGTGACAAATACCATCCCCGTGTAACTCCAGAGTTGAAAGGGAGAGGGAACGCTAAAACAATTACAATCACCAGGGAAAGAGTACTGAGAAAACTATGGGCTGGATCCCACCCATGGATGAGGTTTCGTAAAAAATGCAAAGGCCGTCTGGCCTATTTGCCCGCCCACCAACTGAATGGTTGAGAAGGCAGCGAAAAATGCAAATTAATGACTTGTTTAAGGGCCTTAATAAGCATCTTAATTGTCAGCAGGTGCACTGCCACCTCTTGCACAAGCCCGCCGACCGAAAGATCGTGAGAGTGCACGATGATATCGGGATGCTCACCTGACGTCGTCACACACGATTTCACCCCCATTTGGGGTGGACTTGCATCTGCCCACGGGATGAAAAATCCTGCCCAGTGAGTTTAGAGTGCGGCTTTTGGATTTCTTGGGGAGAGATAAGGGTTGGGTGAGAAGCATCAAGTGAATGCTCAGGAATTCACTAGAAGAAAACCATTTGCAACTGTGCCAGGTTTGTGTCAAGCTAGTGGTAACTCTTCACTGGTTTATGTGTCCGTAAAGGTATTGCTGGGATAAAGGAATAGCAGGAATTTGAATCATCTTCTTGTGTTTATATTGAGATCATTCCAACCTTTTTGTTTGGTGAAATATATTTCATTTTTCTTGTTTTAGTTAATATTTTATTCTTTGCATTAAAAATTCATCAGCAGACTCTTGTGAATTTGTTCAGTAACTTACCTTCATGATTTCTAAAACAAAAGTTAGGATCTATCAAGCCAGGTTTCACTCTAGGGTCTGACTTGCCCAGTATTAACATCAGCTGGGAACAAAGTAGGGGCTCACCCAGGATCAAAAATCCTTGGAGTTAAGTAGAATATGTGAATCCAGTAGAAGGGAGCTGTTACGGTGAGATGGACTTCACTTGAACCATGCTGGGACCAGTATCCTGGCAAATTGAATAACTAGGGTTGCAGAGAGGGCGTTAAACTAAATAGAGTGGGGGAGGGTTCTGGAGAGGGGATAAGTGGGCTCACAAAGCAAAAGGATATGGTGGCGTTGCTGGGCAGCTACTTAGGTAATGATACCCAGAGTATGCCAGGAAGGGACAGAGTCTACAAACATAAAAAAACAGCAACAAATAGAGTCAAAGGAGGAAAAAATGGTAAAAAGGCAAAATTAATGGCACTTTACTTAAATGCATGTAGTATTCGGAACAAAATTAATGAATAAATGGCACAAATAGAGATTAATGGGTGTGATCTTATAGCCATTACGGGGGACATGGTTACAAGGAGATCAAAGCTGGGAACTAAATATTCAGGGGTATGTGACTTTTTGAAAGGACAGGCAGGAAGGAAAGGGTGGTGGGGTAACTTTGCTAGTACGAAATGGAACAAGTATGATAGCAAGAAATGATCTTGGATCAGAAGATGTAGAATCCATATGGGTGAAGGTAAGAAATAACAAGGGGAAGGAGACACTGGTGTGAGTAGTCTATCGGCCCTCTAACAGTAGCCATGCTGTCAGACAGAGAATAAATCAGGAAATAATGAGGGCATGTAAAAAAGGCAGCATATTAATCATGGGTGACTTTAATCTCCATGTAGATTGGGAAAATCAACTTGGCAAAGGCAGCCATGAGCAAGAATTCATTGAGTGCATTTGGGACAGTTTCCTATAACAATATGTTGTGGATCCAACCAGGGATCAGGCTATTTTTGATCTGGTAATGTGTAATGAGGCAAGTTTAACAAATTATCTCAGAGTAAAAGATCCCCTAGGAAACAGTGACCATAACATGGTACAATTTACCATTCAGTTTGAGAGTGAGAAACTTAGTTTAGAAACATCTGTGCTAAACTTATATAAGGGTAGTTACAAGGGAATGAGGGCAGAATTGGCTGGAGTGGACTGGGAAAGGGGTTTAGCAGAAAAGACAGTTGATGAACAATGGCAGACATTGAAGAAAATAGTTCATGACTCACAACAAAGATACATCCCAGTGAGGAAGAAGGGTTGTAGGAAGGAGATAAACCAACAATGGTGAACCAAGGAAGTTAAGGATTGTATCAAAGTGAAAGAAAAAACATACAATGTGGCAAAGATTAGTGGTAAGCCAGAGGATTGGGAAAGTTTTAAAAACCAACAGAAGATGACCAAAAAAAAGTAAAGAGGGAGAAAATCAACTTTGAGAGTAAACTAGCAAATAATATAAAAACAGGCAGTAAGATCTTCTTTAAATATATAAAAAGGAAAAGAGAGGCCAAAGTGAAAGGCCCCTTAGAGAATGAGGCTGGGGAAATAATAATGGGAAACCAGGAAATGGCACAGGGGTTGAATAAATACTTTGCATCAGTCTTCACAGTAGAGTACACCTACCTAAAACCAGAAGTGGGAGTCAATATCTTTTAAAGTTATGGATGGTTCAACAAGATTTCCTGATATGGTGCCTTTGGGGAAAATTACAGCAAAAGTGAGGATAGAGAAGTTAGTTCAATTTTTTTTACAAGATATGGATTACCTAAGGAAATACATCAGATAAAGGCTCAAATTTTATGTCACAAGTATTCAAAGAAATAATGAGTAGTTTGGGAATAAGATAATTTAATTCTTCAGTTTATCATCCGCAGTCACAAGGAGCATTCGAAAGACGGCATCAAACTTTAAAGACCATGAGTAAATTCTATTATCAGGAATGTCCCAATGATTGGGATAAAGGAATTCCATTTATACTGTTTTCTATTAGGGATGCCCCTAATGAATCAACAGGATTCAGTACTGATATACGTGCATGAGGTGAGAGGATCTTTTAAATTAATTAAGGAAAAATTTATAAATCAAAGCTCAGAGCTCACTTTTGACCGGTGTGTCAAATTTCTGGGAAAGATTAACCAAAGCGTGTGAGTTGGTTGAAGAGCATTCGAAAACCAATCAACAAATAATGAAAGTTCAAGCAGATAAAAATGCCAACGCTTGAAATGTTGTTGCTGGAGATGAGGTGTTTGCATTATTTCCCTATCTCTAGTGAATTGTTCAAAATGAGGCTCACTGGAACTTATCAAATCAAAAAGAAACGCAACCCAAGTAAACTTATATACTTGGAGGAAAAGTTAGTGAGTATGTCACATTAATATGTTAAAGCAATGTTAAGACAGGGAAGATAGTCAGGAGTGTATTTACAGTGGTAAAACAAGTAGGGAGTGAAATAAAAATAGCAGAACACTTGGAGAATGAATCATAAGTCAATAATTCTAACCTTCAGTCATCAGATTGGATAATAAGGAGGTGCTTAAAAATTTGGATGTAATATTAAGCTATTTTCCAGAAAACTGTCAAGATGACTTATGAAAGCTTGTACAAACTCATGAATCAATTTATGTAAATAGGCCAGAGAAAACATCTTTGGCTATATATGATGTTAATGTAGGGGACACGTTGCCCATTAAGCAACATCCTTGCAGACTCAATCCAGAGAATTTAGCCCATGTGATGCAAGAGATCAAGTCCATGATGGAAAATGACATTATTGAACTGAGTTACAGTAGCTGGAGATCACCTATCATAACGGTACCAAAACCAGATGGGATACAGCCATTATGTATTGATTATCACAAAGTTAATGCAGGAAGAAAGGCAGATTCATATCCAATTCCACGGTTAGAAGGCTAATGAAATGATTGGACAGGCAATGATCATTACAAAAGTTGATTTACTGGACAAGCTTCATTGACTGATACAGCCAAAGAAATATCAGCTTTTGTAACCCTGGATGGACTTTATCAAGGCAAAGTCATGTTTTTCAGAATGAAAAATGCACCAGCAACTTTTAAAAGATTAACCAACAAGGCCATTGAAGGATTATGCAACTGTGTATTTTTGATTCATGCATAGGATGTGGGCTTCACTGGCTAGGCCAGCATTTATTGCCCATCCCTAGTTGGCCTTGAGAAGGTGGTGGTGAGCTGCCTTCTTCAACCGCTGCGGTGTAGGTACACGTGGTGGTGTAGGTACACCCACAGTGCTGTTAGGGAGGGAGCTCCAGGATTTTGACCCAGCAACAGTGAAGGAACGGCCGATATATTTCCAAGTCAGGATGGTGAGTGGCTTGGAGGGGAACTTCCAGGTGGTGGCGTTCCCATGTATCTGTTGCCCTTGTCTTTTTAGATGGTTGTGGTCGTGGATTTGGAAGGTGCTATCTATGGGTCCTTGGTGAATTCCTGCAGTGCATCTTGTAGATGGTACACACTGCTGCTACTGTGCGTTGGTGGTGGAGGGAATGAATGTTTGTGAATGAGGTTCCAATCAAACGGGCTGCTTTGTCCTGGATGGTGTCCAGCTTCTTGAATGTTGTTGGAGCTGAATTCATCCAGGCAAGTGGAGAGTATTCCATCACACTCCTTTCTTGTGTCTTGTAGATGGTGGACAGGCTTTGGGATTCAGGAGATGAGTTACTCACTGCAGGATTCCTAGCCTCTGACCTGCTCTTGTAGCTACAGTATTCATTTGACTAGTCCAGTTCAGTTTCTGGTCAATGGTAGGCCCCCAGGATGTTGATTGTGGGGTATTCAGCGATGGTAGTGCCATTGAACGTCAAGGGGTGATGGTTAGATTCTCTCTTCTTGTAGATAGTTATTGCCTGGCACTTGTGTGGTGCGAATGTTACTTGTCACTTGTCAGCCCAAGCCTGGATATAGTCCAGGCCTTGTTGCATTTGGACATGGACTGCTTCAGTA
Organism: Cetorhinus maximus; assembly: GCF_964194155.1. Taxonomy (NCBI): domain Eukaryota; kingdom Metazoa; phylum Chordata; class Chondrichthyes; order Lamniformes; family Cetorhinidae; genus Cetorhinus; species Cetorhinus maximus. Next base: position 26,641,543 of record NC_135887.1, on the reverse strand, counting down.
TCTGAGGAGTCACAAATGGTGCTGAACATTGTGCAATCAACAGCGAACATCCCACTTCTGACCTTATGATGGAAGGAAAGTCATTGATAAATCAGCTGAATATGATTGGGCCTCGGACTAGGAATAAATGAGTAATTTTCAGGTTGGCAAGCTGTTACCAGTGGAGTGCCACAGGGATCAGTGCTGGGGCCTCAACTATTTACAATTTATATCACTGACTTGGATGAAGGCACCGAATGTATAGTAGCTAAAGTTGCTGATGAGGCAAAGATAGCTGGGAAAGTAAATTGTGAGGAGGACGTAAGAAGTTTACAAAGGGATTTCGACAGGTTAAGTGAGTGGGCAAAAAAATTGGCAGATGGAGTTTAACGTGGGAAAATATGAACTTGTCCACTTCGGAGGAAGAATAGGAAAGCAGTTCATTATTTAAATGGAGAGAGATTGCAAAACTCTGCAGTACAGAGGGTTCTGGGTGTCCTGGTACATGAATCACAAGAAGTTAGTACACAGGTATATAGAGTTTTGGCGAATGAGGAAAGCAAATGGAATGTTGGTGTTAATTGCAACAGGAATGGAATATAAAAATAGGGAAGGGTTGCTACAGTTGTACAGGGCGTTGATAACACCGCACCTGGAAAGCTGTGTACTGTTTTGGTCTCCTTACTTAAGAAAGGATACATTACTGTTAGAGCAGTTCCAAGAAGGTTCATTGGATGATTCCTGCGACGAGGGGCTTATCTTCTGAGGAACGGGTGGACAGACTGGGCCTATATGCATTGGAGTTTTCAGTTTAAAAATAAGGGGTCTGCCATTTAAGACAGAGATGAGGAAAATTTTTTTTTCTATGAGGGTCTTTCATCTGTGGAATTCTCTTCCTCAGAGAGCAGTGGAGGCTGGGTCATTGAATACTTTTAAAGCTGAGTTAGATAGATTCTTGACTGACAAGGGAGTCAAAGGGTTACAGGAGGTAGACAGGAAAGTAGAGTTGAGGCCACAATCAGATCAGCCATGATCTTATCAAATGGCAGAGCAGGCTCAAGGGGCCAAAAGTCCTCCTCCTGCTCCTAATTTGTGTGGTTCATATGTATCTTATTGAAACATTTAAGATTCTGAGGGGGCTTGACAGGGTTGATACTGAGAGGATGTTTCTCCTCAAGTTGGAATCTACAACTAGGGAGAAGAAGAAGTCTTCCATTTAATTCAGAGATGAGGAGGAATTTCTTCTCTCAGAGGGTTGTTAACTTTGGAATTCTCTTTCCCAGAAAGCAGTGGAGACTGAGTCATTGGATATATTCAAGGCTGAGTTAGACAGATTTATGATCTACACGGGAGCTGAGGGTTATGGGGAACGGACAGGAAAGTGGAGTTAAGGCCACAACAGACCAGCCAAAATCTCTCTGAATGGCAGAACAGGCTCAAGAGGCTGTATGGCTACTCCTGCTCCTATTTCTTATATAACCAAGAGACCCCACACTGCATACCACAGACCCTATCTGACAGGGGGGAGGGGAGGTTCTCAGGATTGAGTAATTCCTCTCCAATCCTGGTGATAATTCAGATTTGTGATGCAGTTCCCACTGAGTTGGCACCAGGGAGGAATCGATGTTGCCTGTTCCCCTGCTGGAGAAGCCCACTACCCAGAACATTTACAACTTTGTCTGTTTTCAAGCTCCTTGTGGGTCAGGATGAGCAGGAGAATTCCCCCTCAGCCTCCACCCCTACTACACCCCACCTCCACACAGCCCCTGGAACCCCATCCCCAGCTCCAGATCTAACCTGAGCTCCCAACCTCTCCCACCCATCCCCCAGCCTCAGTCCTAACCTTTGTTGCCCACACCCCCACCCCCACATCCCACACTCACCCCAAATGCACACGGACACTGGCGGCAGCATTGTCCCATTGAAACTTCAGCTAAGCTCCTCAAGACATTACAGGGAGTCAGCGGCCAGCAGATCAGTGACTGATGGGTCAGAGGTCACCTTTAAAATATTACAGGCCCAGTCGGCCCAGTGTAGGAGCCTGCAGCTTCAGGTCACATCTCTCAGCTTTCCCAGTGCCAAGGGAGAGGGAAGGAGCGTCACTGCTATGAAGGTGGAGTGTGGGGGGACTGGACACACTTTGGGAGCCAGTATAATGTTAGAGGGAGGAAGGACCTGGGTTGGCATTCGAGGTTTGAGAAGACGTAAGGGGCTGGCACTGAGTACCTCTGGCTGTACTCGTGTCTACTTTCAGGATTCTTATTTATAGCTCATGGATCTTGTTTCTCTGGAGACTTGACATTTATAAACAGGACAGCGCATGACTAAAGCTAGACCCTTATCTCATCCCATGGGGTCTCCAATTAACTGCAGCCTGAGGATGACCCCATACGTCCCAGCACAACCCCCTCAACCAGATCAACTTAGCACGGGTCATTTGTAATCAGACAAACCTCGTGCAGTTTAACACGTCGGCCAGTCAGTGGCTGAATCAGTCACCAGGAGCCAGCAAACCTCATTCGCCAAAACTCTATATACTGATCCTAAACCAGGACTTAGAACTCAAATCCCAACCCCAAACCAGCTGGACCCTCAGGCCATGGTCCTGACCCCAAACATTGACACTAAATCAGGGTGCTGACCCCAAGCATTGACACTAAATCAGGGTGCTGACCCCAGGCATTGACACTAAATCAGGGTGCTGACCCCAGGCATTGACACTAAATCAGGGTGCTGATCCCAATTACTAACCCCACTCCATGGAACTAGTTATTGGTTTTGATCTGCTCGCCCAATAGAATTTCAAATATGCGAAGCATGTGGAGTGAGTTTGGAAGCATTCATCAGTCGATGTGGCAATTTCAGGCCATTGTCGACACACGGGTCTAATCCTCCCTACCACAATCTCTGCGTGGGTGTAGTGAGAATGAATGAACTCCCAACACAACAATGGTTCTTCTTTGAATAATCTTGAACAAATTTTTAAATAAACTCATCAGAGATGGTCACTTGTAGGAACTTTACACACACACACACACACACGAGGTACACAATCACATATACACACACATGGGGCAGTACAGGGCACACGCTACTCACCTCACGTGGTCCAGATCACAACTGATGGTCAGAGTCAGTGTCTGACTCAAGCTCTCACAAGATGATCCTTGTTCAGTGTAAGTTCTGTGTCCCAGAGAGAAAAATCACAAATGTAAGCAAGACATCAAGAGCAGCCGCTATCCAGGAGCAGAAGGAAGTAATGTCCCAGCCTCAAGCACACACGCTGCACTGGGAGTAAACACCAATACCAGCTTCAATTCCGCAAATTCAGCACTGCTAAATTAACCCTTTAAGGGCCTCTGCAACATCTTTGTCCAAAAACAGCAGTGACAGAGAATTGCTCTCCACAAGTACAGCAGTGTAGAAGCTTCAGATTCCCGGCACCTCATTCAGAAGATCTCCCAGATTGTTTTAATCAGCAATTGTACAAAGTGACAGAGCTGAAAAGAGGCAGAGGTAACAGCAAGAGGAAGTCACAAACCTCCACAATTAGTCAGCGTGTAGCAAGTCTGCTGACAGTTTCAGCTCAGCCACATCCTCTTTGCTGTACAGCAATGACTGAAACTGCCTCTGCTTCACAATATTGAGGAAGCTCCAAGTCTCAGCTCTGGAAATACTAACCTCAGTCTCAGGTTGTTTTCAGGCTGGAAATCAGTCCTGCACCAAGATTAAAATAAGGCAGTGCTTATTATAACAACAAAAACAACAACTTGCATTTATATTGCGCCTTTCACATAATTGAGTATCCCAAAGCTCGTCACAGGAACATAATCAAAACGAAACTTGACACTGACCTAGATAAGGAGATAGGACAGGCGACCAAAAGCTTGCTCAGAGAGGTAGGAATTAAAGGAGCATCTTAAAGGAGGAAAGAGAGGCAGAGAGGCTTAAGGAGAGAATTTGGGAGCTTGGGGCCCAGGCAGCTGAAAGCACGGCCGCCAATGGTGGAGTGATTAAAATTGGGGATGCTTGGGAGGCCAGAATTGGAGAAGCACAAGGATTTCAGAGAAAGGGAGGGACGAGGCCATGGAGGGATGTGAAAACATGGAAGAGAATTTTAAAATGGAAGCTTTGCCATTGGTCTGCTGGCACAAGGGGTGATAGGTTAATGGGACCTAGGAACATAGCATGAGACTTTGATGAGTTAGGATACAGGCAGCAGAATTTGGACTAAGGCCAGGATATGTAGAATGTTCAGCACAGAAACAGGCCATTTGTCCCAACCAGTCCACATTGGTGTTTATGCTTCACATGAGCCTCCTTCTTCATCTAATTCAATCAGCATAAACCTCAAATCCTTTCTCCCTTATGTGTTTATCTAGCTTCTCCTTAAATGCATCTATACTATTCAACTCAACTGCTCCTGTGGTAGCAAGTTCAACATTCTCTCAACTGAGGACGTTTCTCCTGAATTCCCTGTTGGATTTCTTGGTGACATCTTATATTGAGGGCCTCTAGTTTTCCTCTTCCCCACAGGTGGAAACATTCTGTATCCAATTGATCAAAACCTTCAATGAGAGAAGTGGCCCAGCCTGTTCATCCTTTCCCAATAGGTATAAGCTCACAGTTCCGGTATTGTCCTTTAGATCTTTTTCGCACCTTCTCCGGCCCTTGATAATCTTTTTATAATAATATAATGATCAGAGTTGTACATTGTACTTCTTGTGTGTTGTTTAACTAAGTTTCGATTCAAGTCCAGCAAATTTTTTTACTTTCCAATTTTATTCCTCTGTAGATAAATTCAGGCGCTCATAGTCGAGTACATCAATTTCAAAGTTGCTGGTTATTGTGTCTCATGTATTCCGTCTATTTTGGACAAAAACAAGATGTAGTGATGAACTTAAAAAAAGATTTCCCTTAGCTGGTGACAACAGATTACAGCGAACACGGCAAAACTCTGCAAACCAAAATCAGATTAACAGGAGTTTCTGTCACAGCGGCAATATTATCTCAGGTTCTGTCCAACCAGTAGTCACTACAGTGTGAGAATACCCCCACCTTCCTCAAACAACTTATGACAATTGGCAGTAGCAATCAGGAGAAAAGGGCTGTCACTTAATAAAATCAAACCTGCATCCACCACATCACATAATTCAGGCAAATCACATTGGCACAATCTTGTCACTAGACATGGTGACATTGCACAGGACAACAAGGAATCACTTTGGATTGAATCTCGGCTCCAACCAAAGCCTGATCTCCACTGTAAAGGCAAACCCTACACATGTAAATCACACACTCGACGTCCACTGCCTCACATCTGAAAGGACCAAACCAGATCATCAATACTTCATCTAACCAGTGCCTTGTTGGAAAAGCTTTTCTGTTGGCTGTTGTTGAAGCCTGGGTAAATAGAGCACAATTCACTTCAAACTAATAAAAGCAGGCAGTACAAGAGTCTGTCTAGCTTCACTTCAGCCTTCCCTCCAATGTCCAAGGGATCTGCCTGCCCTCCAGGCACCCAGTGCTCAGGGATAATGCCTGCCCTTCAGGGACACAGTTTCCAGGGACACTGCCTGCCCTTCAGGGACCCAGTGCCCAGGTACACTGCCTACCGTCTAGGGATCCAGTGCCCAGGGACACTGCCTGCCCTCCAGGGACACAGTTTCCAGGAACACTGCCTGCCCTCCAGGGACCCGGTGCCCAGGGACACTGCCAACACTCCAGAGACCCAGGGCCCAGGGACACTGCCTGTCCTCCAGGGACTCAGTGCCCATGGAGACATTCTAGCTCCCAGGAACCCAGTTTCCAGGGACACTGCCTACCCTCCAGGGAACCAGTGTCCAGGGAGACATTCTAGCTCCCAGGGGCCCAGTGGCCAGGGGCACTGCCTACCCTCCAGGGAGCCTGTGCCCAGGGACACTGGCTGCCCTCCAGGGACACAGTGCCCAGGGAGACTGCCTGCCCCCCAGGGACTCAGTGCCCAGGGACACTGCCTATCCTCAGGGGGACCCAGTTTCAAGGGACAGTGCCTGCTTTCCATGGACTCAGTTCCCAGGGATGCTGCCTGCCCTCCAGGGACCCAGTGCCCAAGGACACTGCCTGCCCTCCAGGTGCCCAGGGACACTGCCTGCCCTCCAGAGATCAATCCCTGACTCTGGTCTCAGAGAATAACACTTACAAAGTAGGAATCTGACAATGACTATTGTAAGGTTACTCTTAAACATCTATCATCACTTAGAATTATTAATTTGATTAAATTGCCTGTAAGTAATCACCCGGTTTCTTAATATCTATCACCCTGAATAACTGATTATGTAGAAATGATCACCTAGCAACACCTTGAAACCAAATATGCACAAACATTGATAGTTTAATCACTCCAACTGAGCAATGTCCAGTCACTTTGGATTATCCAGAGCCAGTCGCCTGAGGTTATCAGAATCTTTCACTGCTGACCTCCAGTGTCCAGCCAGATTCTTCTATCAGCATTTCAGGGAAGATTTCACCCTCTCCCTGTAATCCAGTTGAAGACCATGGAAAACAGGGACAGTGACAGCATGGATATGAAGTTGGCTGTGTGACAGGAAACAGAGAGTAGTGATAATTGGTTGTTTTACAGAATGAACATAAGAACATAACATAAGAACTAGGAGCAGGAGTAGGCAATTCAGCCCCTCGAGCCTGCCCCACCATTCAATACGATCATGGCTGATCTCATTTTGGCCTCAACTCCAATTTCCTGCCCTCTCCCCATAACCTTTCAACCCGTTACTAATTAAAAATCTGTCTATCTCCTCCTTAAGTTTATTCAGCGTCCCGGCATCCACTGCACTCTGAGGTAGTGAATTCCACAGATTCACCACCCTTTGAGAAAAGTAATTCCTCCTCATCTCTGATTTAAATCTACCACCCCTTTGCCTAAAACTATGGCCTCTCGTTCTAGAATGCCCCACAAGGGGAAACATCCGCTCCACATCTACTTTGTCTATCCCCTTTAGCATCTTATATACCTCAATTAGATCTCCTATCATCCTTCTAAACTCTAGCGAGTGTCTAAACTGCTCAATCTCTCCTCATAAGACAAGCCCCACATCTCTGGAATCAATCTAGTGAACCTCCTCTGAACCGCCTCCAGTGCAACTACATCCTTCCTCAAGTAAGGGGACCAAAACTGTGCACAGTACTCCAGGTGCGGTCTCACCAATGCCTTGTACAGTTGCAACAACACTTCCCTATTTTTATACTCTATTCGTTTAGCAATAAATGCAAAAATTCCATTTGCCTTCCTTATTACCTGCTGTACCTGCATACTAACTTTCAGCGTAGTAAGGTTTATAATGGGAGTTTCCCCAGGAGTCAATGTCAGGAACCAGTTTCTTTTGACCTGTCTTAATGACTTAGGCAGGGGTGTGCAGGGCACAATTTTAAAGTTTTCAAATGACACAAAATTTGGAAGTATTTTGATCAGTGCGAAGAAGAATGATAGACTTCAAGGGGGCATAGACAGGCAGGTGGAATGGGTGGACACGTAGCAGATAACATTAAATGCAGAGAAGTGTGAAGTAATTCATTTTGGTAGGAAGAAAAAGGGGGACAATATAAAATAAAGGGTACAATTCTAAAGGGGGTGCAGGAGCAGAGACACCTGGGGGTATATGTACACAAATCATATAAGGTGGCAGGACAGGTTGAGAGAGTGGTTAGTAAAGCATATAGGATCTTGAGTTTTATAAATTGAGGCAAAGAGTACAAAAGAAATGGCGAAGTTTGAAAAAACATTGGGTCAGTCTCAACTCACTTTAGGGAGGACGTGAAAGCTTCAAAGAAGGTGCAGAAAAGGTTCACCACAATTGTTCAGTGATGAAGAACTCCCGTTACGGAGATAGATTGGAGAAGTTATGACTACTTTCCTTGGAGAAGGTTGAGAGGAGATTTGATAGGGGTGTTCAAAATCATGAGGTGTCTGGACAGAGTAGATAGGGAGAAGCTGTTCCCATTTGCTGAATTAGAGGGCACAGATTTAAAGTGATTGACAAATAAACCAAAGGCGATATGAGGAAAACCGTTTTTTACACAGCGAGTGATTAGAAACTGCCTGAGAGTGTGGTGGAGTGAAGAGCAGACAGGACTGTGCCAGTCACTTCCAGGAACTCAAGGTGAGAGCTTTCCCACCAGTTAAAATCCCAACACTCACACCGATATCTGTGGCCTGCACTAATGGTAAGCACTACTCCACCTGCATGCAAGTTTCAGTAAATTTGATCCTGTGAAGGCTGAACCCATTTATACACAAGTAATGTCTTAAACATTAAAACATTTTCAACAACTCACCAGCATGTTTGTCCTTACTTCCCTGTATGTGCTAACTCTCACTGGGGGACAGTTCCTGAAGGTGCTAACTCTCACTGGGGGACAGTTCCTGAAGGTGCTGACTCTCACTGGGGGACAGTTCCTGAAGGCGCTGACTCTCACTGGGGGACAGTTCCTGAAGGCGCTGACTCTCACTGGGGGACAGTTCCTGAAGGCGCTGACTCTCACTGGGGGACAGTTCCTGAAGGCGCTGACTCTCACTGGGGGACAGTTCCTGAAGGCGCTGACTCTCACTGGGGGACAGTTCCTGAAGGCGCTGACTCTCACTGGGGGACAGTTCCTGAAGGCGCTGACTCTCACTGGGGGACAGTTCCTGAAGGTGCTGACTCTCACTGGGGGACAATTCCTGAAGGTGCTGACTCTCACTGGGGGACAGTTCCTGAAGGTGCTGACTCTCACTGGGGGACAGTTCCTGAAGGTGCTGACTCTCACTGGGGGACAGTTCCTGAAGGTGCTGACTCTCACTGGGGGACAGTTCCTGAATGTGCTGACTCTAACTGGGGGACAGTTCCTGAAGGTGCTGACTCTCACTGGGGGACAGTTCCTGAAGGTGCTGACTCTCACTGGGGGACAGTTCCTGAAGGTGCTGACTCTCACTGGGAGGCAGTTCCTGAAGGTGCTGACTCTCACTGGGGGACAGTTCCTGAAGGTGCTGACTCTCACTGGGGGACAGTTCCCGAAGGTGCTGACTCTCACTGGGGGACAGTCCCTGAAGGTGCTGACTCTCACTGGGGGACAGTTACTGAAGGTGCTGACTCTCACTGCCTTGGCTGACCGTCATTGATGCAAACCGTTGTGACCAGAATCAGAGGGTTTTTAAGGGGTCAAATGGCTGGTTTCTGTGCACACTTTGGAGAAATTCCTGTTACTGTGTCACTGAGATTGAAATCAGTGCATGGTCTCAATTTACCTGTAGATGATTTTGGGACCAAATGACTGTCGTGGTCAGAATTGAATGTGATGGATCCATGTGAACATTGAGTAAGCTCAATGAAAAGCTTTCTGTAAAACATTGTGATACCAGAACAATTCAAGGGGAGAAAATGTGTGTCTGTGATACAATGTGCAGGTCAGAATGAAATCTAGAACAGATATTTTAAGAAACGGGATTTTACAGCATGACATGTCAACCCAAATAGGTCATGTCACCAAACGCAAGACTGAGACAATGCAGCAAGATGGAAAATGGAGACAGAATTGAAATGTGCGGGAGTTAGGCTACCAGAAAATACTCAAAAGTAGTTACAGATCCAAAACCAACGGTGACCCCACTCCACCTAACACTCTCCCCATAAACAGTAACACAGAAAGTGCGCCCTACCATTACCGCGCCCTCTAACAACTCAACTCAACTGACTGCATCCTCCAAATGGGCCAGCTGAGCTTCACAGCACCACACACCCCCACCCCACCCAAAGCTTGCACAACTCACATCCATAGAGCTGACAAACAGGCCAAAAGATGCTACCCACGTCATCACATTATTACCCGCTATAAGGTCATTACTGTCTATTTTATAATTTAGCAGTTTCTGTAATGCTGTAATAGTGTTTATTATTTATGCTGTTATTACTCTTTGTTCCTTGTTTTATGTTCCACATGATGTAATGTCTATATCAGTTATATTACTTTATATTATTCATCTATTATACACAATAAACCTTGTTATTTTAGACTGCTGTGTTTATTACCATTGCTTGTCAAGCAACAGATTCCCTGATCTCTGTTCGAATGCAGCAGCTCATACCCAGTGAGACATAAAAGAGCATTCATGCTGACTGTGGCCCTGCAGGTACAAGTACAGTGTAGATAGCTTTGACATATCTGTGTAATTGATAGTTTGATCTGCCCCCAGTGAATGTCACAGGAATCAGCCCACAATGAAAAATTCACAGTGCTGCAATTATTGTTGCTGCAGAATACGTCACCCAAAGGCCAGAATTTTCCCAAATTTGCACTAAGTGCGGTAGCAGGCATCGTATCATCCCAAACCCACCTCATTATTTATGCATTCCCGGGAAACACGCTGTTTCCATGGCGGGCGGGCTCCTCATTCACCCGCCCACCGCCACCCTTCCACCACATCACGCCCGGCGCCATGTTTAAAGTCCAGCCGCAAGCAGATATCTCAGCGCTTCCAGCTCAGCACTGCCGCCCGGGAGACAAGGTCCTGAAACTGAAGAAGACTACAGCTCCCGCTTTAATGACGGGTCTGTCGAGCGACTGCTGGATGCACTGGAGGCTGCTGGGATGTCCTGTACCCCTGCTCTGGCCACAGAAAGGGCATCAATGTAACCAATCCAGCATGGGAGGCGGTGGCAGTGGTGGTCAGTGCCAATGCCCTGCAAAAGAGGGCAGCCACCCAGTGCCACAAGAGGATGAATGATCTCCTCCGTTCCATCAGGGTAAGTCACTCATCTCATCACTCACAACTCACACACTCTCAAACCCATCACACACCCACAGGGCCCTCACTCACTGCCAGTTCAAGGGACATCACCATTCACTCTCTCACACTCACTCATCACACGTCACTGTCCTCATCCCATCCATGGGAACACTCACCACCCGCACAGGCCAGGCATACTTATCATCTGGCCTGGCAGGCATCCTGATACCCTCTTCCGATCTCTTTCATGCAGGACAAGCTGGCATACAACAAGAGGGAGAGGTTGCAGACTGGTCGAGGAATGCCTGAAATCAAGTTCCTCACGAACTTTGAAAACAGAGCCATCCAGCTGGCTGGTGATGACCGGGACCGGTCCTGTGCTGATGGTGAGGTCAGTGCTGCTCTACCAAGTGAGGATCCAGCAGTGCAACATCCATCAGACAACCTGTGAGTGATGTGTCCTGCTTCACAGGCCATTGCCATGCACTAATTATGTCCCTTCGCTTTTACAGGCACATCTGGGAAGCAGCAGACAGAGTCCATGACCCAGGGCCTCCAAGCAAGCTCCGAAGAATCTTCCGAAGAGGAATCTGAAGGCACCCTCCCTGAAATCCCGTCACAGCGCTCATCCACACTCTCCACCAGCACAGAGACACACACCTCAGTGGGTCCTAGCTTTAGAGCAGCCCCGGGATCACAATCTGGTGAGCACATTGCACTATCTAATCCACAGCAGGCGGAGGCAGGGATTTCCCAGGTCCCCGGCACTCGGAGGACTGCTGGAGGCCAGAACGTTGCTGAGTCTGAGTCAGATGATGAGCCTCTGGACTCGGTCATGTCACAGTTGCTGGAGCTGCAAAGGCAAGCTCGGGAACATCAGGAAGCGGCATCCGCTGGACTCCTCAGATTGCAAGGCACGATGGAGGAGTCCATCCATCTTCAGGCTGAGGTGATAGCACCGGCAATGCAACGCACTGAGGTCAACACTGGCAGGATGTCACCCGCCATGGAGACCTTGTTCCAGGATGTCGCTCCTGCACTGCTGCACAGGCTTAACTCCATCGCTGATGCCATGGTTGGCCTCCAACAGTGTGTATGCGAGTGGGGTGCTGGGCAGCTCAATCTCACTCCAGCTACCCCTGCTCCTCAAGGAGTCAGCCTGGGGTGCCCAGGCACTTATTAGGGAGGAGGATCAACAGGTGCACATCCCAGGGCCATTCACCCAGGTGACTCCGAGAGTGTCAGGCCCATCTGAATCTCCTCTTCCTGTGACCTGAGCAGCTCCAGCTCCACAGGCTGAGGAGGGTGCCACTGCCACACAGCAGGACCCCGAAAGCAGGCCGGGGCCCTCCAGGTCTCGGCCCTCCAGAGGACATCCACCAAAGTCATCACAGACAGGGTGTCACAGTCAGCAGGCTGCCTCCACTACCACTATGGATGTCCAGGGCCACCAAGACATAGCGGCAGGGTTAGGACCGTTAAGGAGAGTTAACTCTTTCGGAGTCAACCAAATAAACTAAATTAACAAAATCAGGGACAAAATAAACACAGCCCCTAAATTAGGGAACTGTAAAACCAAAGACAAAATTTAAAGGAAACTTACAAACATCAAATCAAAATGTGATTAAGAGGGTCAATAAAGCACCCCAGCCCTCGCGGTGTTAGTTGCACAGCCTGGGCACGGGTGCTAATCACTTGTACATAATTTTCACTATTGTCAATAAACTCCCACAAATGTCTCCCTGCCTATGTCTCCTTGTTCTGATGAACAGTGTTCGTGTCATTCAGATGTGAAACCTTTCTGCACAAGATAAAGGCAGGTGTCTCAGTCCAGGGCCTCTTCCCTGTGCTTTGTGCAGCCTTCAGACCACAGTGATGGTCCAGCCTCATAGTCCCTGGAAACATTACTGATGCCTGCATCCTGGCAGTGTTGGTCATTGCTGCCAGAATGTAGTGGGCAGGCGCCACAGAGTTCCGTCATTCTCTCTGTGTGCTCTCAGCACCTTTAAGGAGGGGCTGGGCCCCATCACACCAGTATCTGCGACCAGTGATGCTGTGCACCAGCCCCTGAAGGGCTCCGGTGCTGAAGGTGGACACAGCATCAGATGTTTCTAAAGTTTCATGGCTGTGTCTCTGAGATGGCCCTGATCATGGAGCACAAGCGAGCTGCCCTCAGCCAGACAGGAGTCAGAAATTTTCATAGGCTATGTGAAGATCTATGGAGTATCTTCACTGCATATCGTCATCCTCCTCCTGTAGTCGATCGACTATTAGAGCCTCCACTGCACCTCCATTACAGGAACCTTATCACAGAGGGTATTCGCTCTCCCTGTCTTTCTATTCTCTCTCTCGCTATTCTCTCTCTCTTCTCTCCCTCTCTTTCTCAATTCTCCCCCTCTCTCTAGTTGCCCTCTCTCTATTCTCTCGCTCCATTTGCGCTCTCTAGTCTCTCTCTATTCTCTCTCTAGTCTCTCTCTCTTTTATCTGTCTCTATTCTCTCTCTTTTCTCTGTCTCTTTTCTCTGTCTCTTTTCTCTGTCTCTTTTCTCTGTCTCTTTTCTCTGTCTCTTTTCTCTCTCTCTTTTATCTGTCTCTATTCTCTCTCTTTTCTCTCTCTCTTTTATCTGTCTCTATTCTCTCTCTTTTCTCTCTCTCTTTTATCTGTCTCTATTCTCTCTCTTTTCTCTCTCTCTTTTATCTGTCTCTATTCTCTCTCTTTTCTCTCTCTCTTTTATCTGTCTCTATTCTCTCTCTTTTCTCTCTCTTTTATCTGTCTCTATTCTCTCTCTTTTCTCTCTCTTTTATCTGTCTCTATTCTCTCTCTTTTCTCTCTCTTTTATCTGTCTCTATTCTCTCTCTTTTCTCTCTCTTTTATCTGTCTCTATTCTCTCTCTTTTCTCTCTCTCTATTTTCCCTCTCTCTATTCTCTCGCTCCATTTGCTCTCTCTAGTCTCTCTCTAGCCTCCGTCTCTCTCTATTCTCTCTCTCTCTATTCTCTCTCTCTATTCTCTCTCTCTATTCTCTCTCTCTTTTCTCTCTCTCTTTTCTCTCTCTCTTTTCTCTCTCTCTTTTCTCTCTCTCTTTTCTCTCTCTCTTTTCTCTCTCTCTTTTCTCTCTCTCTATTCTCTGTCTCTATTCTCTGTCTCTATTCTCTGTCTCTATTCTCTCTCTTTTCTCTCTCTCTTTTATCTGTCTCTATTCTCTCTCTCTTTTATCTGTCTCTATTCTCTCTCTTTTCTCTCTCTCTTTTATCTGTCTCTATTTTCTCTCTCTTTTATCTGTCTCTATTCTCTCTCTTTTCTCTCTCTTTTATCTGTCTCTATTCTCTCTCTTTTCTCTCTCTATTTTCCCTCTCTCTATTCTCTCGCTCCATTTGCTCTCTCTAGTCTCTCTCTAGTCTCTCTCTAGTCTCTCTCTCTTTTATCTGTCTCTATCCTCTCTCTTTTCTCTCTCTCTCCATTCTGTCTCTCTCTAGTTGCCCTCTCTCTATTCTCTCGCTCCATTTGCGCTCTCTAGTCTCTCTCTCTTTTATCTGTCTCTATCCTCTCTCTTTTCTCTCTCTCTCCATTCTGTCTCTCTCTAGTTGCCCTCTCTCTATTCTCTCGCTCCATTTGCACTCTCTAGTCTCTCTCTCTTTTATCTGTCTCTATCCTCTCTCTTTTCTCTCTCTCTCTCCATTCTGTCTCTCTCTATTTTCCCTCTCTCTACGTCTCTCTCTATTTTCCCTCTCTCTACTCTCTCTCTCTAGTTGCCCTCTCTCTATTCTCTCGCTCCATTTGCGCTCTCTGTAGTCTCTCTCTAGTCTCTCTCTAGTCCCTCTCTAGTCTCTCTCCCTCTATTCTCTCCCCCTCTCTCTATTCTCTCCCCCTCTCTCTATTCTCTCCCCCTCTCTCTATTCTCTCCCCCTCTCTCTATTCTCTCCCCCTCTCTCTCTATTCTCTCCCTCTCTCTCTCTATTCTCTCCCTCTCTCTCTCTATTCTCTCCCTCTCTCTCTCTATTCTCTCCCTCTCTCTCTCTATTCTCTCCCTCTCTCTCTCTATTCTCTCCCTCTCTCTCTCTATTCTCTCCCTCTCTCTCTCTATTCTCTCCCTCTCTCTCTATTCTCTCCCTCTCTCTCTATTCTCTCCCTCTCTCTAGTTACCCTCTCTCTATTCTCTCTCTCTCTCTCTCTCTATTTTCCCTCTCTTTATTCTCTCCCTCTCTATTCTGTCTCTCTAGTTACCCTCTCTCCATTCTCTCTTTCTCTATTTACCCTCTCTCCATTCCTTCTCTTTATTCTCTCTCTCTTCTCTCTCCCTCTCACCATTCTCTCTCTCTTTTCTGTTTCTATTCTCTCTCTATTCTTTTTCTCTCTATTTCCCCTCTCTCTATTCTCTCTTTTTTGTCTCTCTCTCTAATTACCCTCTCTCTATTCTCTCTCTCTATTCTTTCCCTCTCTCTATTCTCTCTCTCTATTCTCTCTCTCCATTGGCTTGCTCTATTCTCTCCCTCTCTTTCTATGCTCTCTATCTCTATTCTCTCTCTCTCTCCCTCTCACCATTCTCTCTCTCTTTTGTTTCTATTCTCTCTCTCTATTCTTTTTCTCTCTATTTCCCCTCTCTCTATTCTCTCTCTTTTCTGTCTCTCTCTCTAATTACCCTCTCTCTACTCTCTCTCTCTATTCTTTCCCTCTCTCTATTCTCTCTCTCCATTCACTTGCTCTATTCTCTCTCTATTCTCTCCCTCTCTTTCTATGCTGTCTCTATTCTCTCTATTCTCTCTCTTGTCTCTCTCTCTAGTTACCCTCTCTCTATTCTCTCCCTCTCTTTATTCCCTCTCTCTTTATTTTCTCAGTCTCTCTATCCCCTCTTTCTATTCTCTCCCTCTCTATTCTCTCTCTCTATTTTCCCTCTCTTTATTCTCTCCCTCTCTATTTTCCCTCTCTTTATTCTCTCCCTCTCTATTCTGTCTCTCTAGTTACTCTCTCTCCATTATCTCTCTATTCTCTCACTCCCTCTATTCTCTCTCTCTCTTTTAATTTACCCTCTCTCTATTCTCTCTCTATATATTCTCCCTCTCTCTATTCTCTCCCTCTATTTTCTCCCTCTCTCTATTCTCTCCCTCTCTCTATTCCCTCTCGCTTTATTCTCTATCTCTCTCTACTCACCCTCTCTATTCTCTCTCTCCCTATTCGGCCCCTCTCTCTATTCTCTCACTCTCTCTATGCTCTCTCTTTTATCTCTCTCTCCTCTCCTTCTCTCCATTTTCAGTCTCTATTCTCTCTTTATTCTCTCTCTCTATTCTCTCCCTCTCTCTATTCTCTCTCTCTCTCTCTATCCATTTTCCTATCAGCTTTATTCCCTTTTCACACCAGCTGTGGGGAGTGAGTCTGTGTCTAGCTGCGCTGCCTGCCTGCTACCCGTTATCCGACATGCAGTGGGCGTGGCATGAATGGGCGGGGCTAGATGACTGATTGCCTATTTGGCCAATCAGTAATGTCAGCCGTTATTAAACTGTCCAATGAGCGTTAAGTAGATGCAAGTGCCGAAATATCGTGCTAGTGCGCAATAAAGTCGGGACGCTCGCCCAACACCATCACGCGCTCGAGGGGGTTGGGTGTGGCCCGCCCACCCAGCAAAGATTTCTGCCCAGGGTCTGGGTCAGTGTCTGGGTCAGAGTCTGGGTGGGCGGGGCCAGTTTTCCGAGACAAAAACAGGAAATGTTGGAAAAGCTCAGCAGGTCTGATAGTGTCTGTGAGACACAGTCAACATTTCCAGCCCGTCTGACCCTTCAGAGCGCGGCTTTGACCTGTTTCCCGGGGGCGTGGCTACGAAAACGGGGCGGGGCCGGTTTCCGGGGGCGTGGTTATACCATGGGGGCGGGGCAAGTTTCCAGGAGGCGTGGCTACAACACGGGCGCGGGCCAGCTTCCCGGGGGCGTGGCTACAACACGGAGGCGGGACCATCTTACCGGGGGTGGGGTCAGGCGCGGTGACGCATGCGCTGATGTAATGACGCAGTGATGGCGGCTCCTCGCGGTGCCGGCGCCGCTTCTCCGCGGTCCGATCCCGATTCCGGCCTCATTTACTCCCAGCTCCTGCAGCACCTGGTGGGGGAGCACCGACAGCCGCGCCCCCTGAGCCCCACCGCGCTCGGAGCATTCCCCGCACCTGTTAAATCAGAGGAGCAGAAAATGGTGGAGCGGGCGATGGAGAGCTGCGGGTTCAAGGCGACACTGGCCTGTGTGGGAGGTGAGGGGTCAGAGGTGGGGTGGGTGGGTGAGGGGTCAGAGGTGGGGTGGGTGGGTGAGGGGTCAGACAGGTGACGGGTCAGAGGTGGGGTGGGTGAGGGGTCAGAGGTGGGGTGGGTGAGGGGTCAGAGGTGGGGTGGGTGAGGGGTCAGAGGTGGGGTGGGTGAGGGGTCAGAGGTGGGGTGGGTGAGGGGTCAGAGGTGGGGTGGGTGAGGGGTCAGACAGAGAGGCGGGGTGGGTGAGGGGTCAGACAGAGAGGCGGGGTGGGTGAGGGGTCAGACAGAGAGGCGGGGTGGGTGAGGGGTCAGACAGAGAGGCGGGGTGGGTGAGGGGTCAGACAGAGAGGCGGGGTGGGTGAGGGGTCAGACAGAGAGGCGGGGTGGGTGAGGGGTCAGACAGAGAGGCGGGGTGGGTGAGGGGTCAGACAGAGAGGCGGGGTGGGTGAGGGGTCAGACAGAGAGGCGGGGTGGGTGAGGGGTCAGACAGAGGCGGGGTGGGTGAGAGGTCAGACAGAGAGGCGGGGTGGGTGAGGGGTCAGACAGAGAGGCGGGGTGGGTGAGGGGTCAGACAGAGAGGCGGGGTGGGTGAGGGGTCAGACAGAGAGGCGGGGTGGGTGAGGGGTCAGACAGAGAGGCGACGGGTCAGGGGGGTGGTGAGGGGTCAGACAGAGAGGCGACGGGTCAGGGGGGTGGTGAGGGGTCAGACAGAGAGGCGACGGGTCAGGGGGGTGGTGAGGGGTCAGACAGAGAGGCGACGGGTCAGGGGGGTGGTGAGGGGTCAGACAGAGAGGCGACGGGTCAGGGGGGTGGTGAGGGGTCAGACAGAGAGGCGACGGGTCAGGGGGGTGGTGAGGGGTCAGACAGAGAGGCGACGGGTCAGGGGGGTGGTGAGGGGTCAGACAGAGAGGCGACGGGTCAGGGGGGTGGTGAGGGGTCAGACAGAGAGGCGACGGGTCAGGGGGGTGGTGAGGGGTCAGACAGAGAGGCGACGGGTCAGGGGGGTGGTGAGGGGTCAGACAGAGAGGCGACGGGTCAGGGGGGTGGTGAGGGGTCAGACAGAGAGGCGACGGGTCAGGGGGGTGGTGAGGGGTCAGACAGAGAGGCGACGGGTCAGGGGGGTGGTGAGGGGTCAGACAGAGAGGCGACGGGTCAGGGGGGTGGTGAGGGGTCAGACAGAGAGGCGACGGGTCAGGGGGGTGGTGAGGGGTCAGACAGAGAGGCGACGGGTCAGGGGGGTGGTGAGGGGTCAGACAGAGAGGCGACGGGTCAGGGGGGTGGTGAGGGGTCAGACAGAGAGGCGACGGGTCAGGGGGGTGGTGAGGGGTCAGACAGAGAGGCGACGGGTCAGGGGGGTGGTGAGGGGTCAGACAGAGAGGCGACGGGTCAGGGGGGTGGTGAGGGGTCAGACAGAGAGGCGACGGGTCAGGGGGGTGGTGAGGGGTCAGACAGAGAGGCGACGGGTCAGGGGGGTGGTGAGGGGTCAGACAGAGAGGCGACGGGTCAGGGGGGTGGTGAGGGGTCAGACAGAGAGGCGACGGGTCAGGGGGGTGGTGAGGGGTCAGACAGAGAGGCGACGGGTCAGGGGGGTGGTGAGGGGTCAGACAGAGAGGCGACGGGTCAGGGGGGTGGTGAGGGGTCAGACAGAGAGGCGACGGGTCAGGGGGGTGGTGAGGGGTCAGACAGAGAGGCGACGGGTCAGGGGGGTGGTGAGGGGTCAGACAGAGAGGCGACGGGTCAGGGGGGTGGTGAGGGGTCAGACAGAGAGGCGACGGGTCAGGGGGGTGGTGAGGGGTCAGACAGAGAGGCGACGGGTCAAGGGGAGGGTTGAGGGGTCAGAAGATGGGTATGAGGCACCGGCGGGGGCGGGGGGGGCGTGGTTGAGGGGGCTGAACTGGCGAAGGCTCAGGCAGTGGTGAGGAGTCAGGAAGTGAAAGCCGGTGAGCGTCCCAATTTGGATTTCATTCAGAAATTATCTAATTGCGGTGCTGGGGGTTGCTGGCCTGAGAGTTTGGATTATTTTAACTGTTCATTTTTCAGAATATTATAAATGAATGAGAGCAAATCATGTAACAGAATCATGTTATACAGGAGAACGAGTGTGTCTGGTTAGTACAGGATTGTCAGGAAGATACAATAATTCTCATAATGTTATTGGAATTTATTGTAAAATGGTGGTATCTGTGTGTCTATGTGTGTGAGACTTAATTGGATTAAAGGCTGCTGGTCAGAAGGCTTTGATGTGGTAGAAGATGAGCTAGGTCTGAAATGTTAAGTAGGTAAACATTGTTGTCAAAGGAACATTTACATTTTTAAATAAACCAGACTAGATTGTTTTCAAAAGACAGAGTGAATTGTGTCACCTAGCCAGGTGAAGTTTACAAACAGTGTGTTTATTTTTCCCAAAGATTACTGGTAAAACTTAGTACTATGAGAGATTTTTATTATCAGAAAGATAAAGTCCAAAAACATAGTGAAACAATGGGAATTTGCATTCAAAGTGGAAAATATGTATAAAAGAGTGACGGCTGTGTGTAAGGGTAGGCATTTTTAAGATGTAACAAGTGTGAAAAGCCTTCAGCCTCTATGCCTCAAGCTGCTGTTTTCAAAGGATTGAAGTTAAGAAAACTCACTTTGAATTTGACTGGTTCAGGGTATTGTGTGTCACCTTGCTTGGGTCTTTTAAAATCTGTTTCTTACTGTTGCCATAATGAAAGTGTAACTGGGAGTCAGATTAAATAGGGGATTTAGAAGTTATCATAGTAGTAATTTGGAGATCTATGTATGTGCTTAAAGTCATGTCTCTTATCAATAAATGTTTAATCTAGTTTTGTAGAAAACCTAAATGACTTGGTGGTCTTAATACTACTGAATTCAAGGCACGCATCTGGAAATTTATACAAATTGCAAAACAAGTTGTGGTAGTTGTTTCAAGTTTCCCTTTGGAGTTTGAACAACTCAGCATTCACCATCGGCTGTGCCATACCAAGGATGCTTTAACTAGCCAGACTGAAAACCTGAGTTTGATCTCGGCCTATACTCTGTTATTCATAAGTGATATTTGGGTATCAGTGCCTTGGACAAAGAGAATGGAGATATCAGCCATAGTTCCACCCCTCTGTGGATATTATGGAGGAAACGAGATGTTGTGTTATGATACTCTCCACATTTGAAAATGTTGCAAGTACCCTCACCAGACTCAGCACAGTGAGGAGAGGTAGTGAAGCACAGTGCAGGAGATAGCTTAATGAAAGGTGACTGGAGAATCCCTGGCTATTTTGAAGGAAAAGGAAAGGGTTGTGACAGAGTCTAGGACTCAGCCTACATCACCACAGATAATAGATCTGTAAAGGTGTTGCCTATGCTGCCCTCATGATTCTAATCTCAATAGGCCCAGCGCTGGTGTCAGGACTCTGAGGTCTGTTCGAGACTGACTGACTGTTGGCATTCTCTCTCTGAACTCTGTTATCTCTCCCTCTTAGGCTTCGTGCTAGGCGGGGCATTTGGTATCTTCACAGCTGGTATTGATACCAATGTTGGCTTCGATCCAAAGGATCCTTTGCGGACACCAACAGCCAAGGAAGTTCTGAAAGACATGGGCCAGCGTGGAATGTCGTACGCAAAGAACTTTGCTATTGTCGGTGCCATGTTTTCTTGTACAGAATGCATCATTGAATCGGTGGGTCTGCTTTCCATCCACTCGGTTAGTTAGTTGTGACATAGCAACAACAACTTGCATTTAGATAGCACCTAAACGTCCCAAGGTGCTTCAGAGATTAATAAAGCAACAAATACTGATGTAAAATAAAAGCAAAATACTGCGGATGCTGGAAATCTGAAACAAAAACAGAAAATGCTGGAAAAACTCAGCAGGTCTGATAGCATCTGTGGAGAGAGAAACAGAGTTAACGTTTCGAGTCTGTATGACTCTTCAGGGCTAAAGAGAAGTAGAAATGTGATGAAATTTATACTGTTTCGGGGGTGGGGGGGGGGGGGTGCGGGGGAGGTGTTGGAACAGGTGAAGCTGGATTGAAGGCCAGTGATAGGTGGGGCTAAGGAGAGATTGACAATGATGCCATGAACAGAAGGACAAAGGGAGTGTTAATAGTAGTGGTAAGGGCTAAAGAAGGTGCTGATAGTGAATATTCAGTACTCCGCAAAGGACTCAGTTTCATACCCTTACGCCCTCACCTCAATGAATTTCAGGCTCGGCACGATGCTGAACTCTTCTTCCGCCGCCTTCGTCTCTGCGCTCACTTCTTTGGGCAGGAGAGCCCCCTGTTCAACAGATCCTTTCACCCGCCTCCAATATTCTCCCTCCACCTGGATCCCTCCCTCTGGCCTCTTACCTGCTCTTGATCTTTTCATTGAGAACTGTGGGCGTGACATCGGCCATCTTAATTTCTCTGCCCCTCTAACCCACTCTAACCTGTCTCCTTCTGACTTGCCGCACTCCGTTCTCTCAGGTCCAAACCTGACTTTGTTATCAAACCCACCAACAAGGGTGGTGCTGTTGTTGTCTGGCGTACTGACCTCTACCTCGCAGAGGCTGAGAGCCAACTCTTAGACACTTCCTCCTACCTCCCCCTGCCTCATGGAACTCATTTCTTCCTATCTTGACTCTGCTCTCTTTCCCTTTGTCCAGTGTCTTCCCACCTACATCTGTGATTCCTTTGATGCCCTACATCATATCAACAATTTCCAGTTCCCTGGCCCTAATTGGCTCCTCTTCACTATGGATGTCCAATCCCTCTACACCTCCATCCCCCACCGGGATGGTCTGAGGGCTCTCCGCTTCTTCCTCGAACAGAGGCCCAAACAATCCCCATCCACCACCATTCTCCTCCGTCTGGCTGAACTTGTTCTCACACTGAACAGTTTCTCCTCAAGCTTGTCTCACTTCCTCCAAATAAAAGGTGTGACTATGTTATACCCGCATGGGCTCCAGTCATGCCTGTCTCTTTATGGGGTATGTGGAATATTCCTTGTTCCAGTCCTACTCGGGCCCCCTCCCACAACTCTCTCTCCAGTACATCATTGACTGTTTCGGTGCCGCTTCATGCCCTTGTCTGGACCTGGAAAAATGTATCAATTTTGCTTCCAATTTCCACCCCTCTCTCACCTTCACATGGTCCATCACAGACACTTCCCTTCTTTGACCTCTCTGTCTTCATTTCTGGTGACTGTCCACCAATATTTATTACAAGCTTACCGACTCCCACAGCTACTTCGACTACAGCTCCTCACACCCCGCTTCCTGTAATGACTCTATCCCATTCTCTCAGTTCCTTCACCTCTGTCGTATCTGTTCCGATGATGCCACTGTCTAAAACAGTGAAGCAGCGCTTCACTTGCGCCTCCCTCAATTTAGTCTACTGCATTCGCTGCTCCCAATGTGGTCTCCTCTACATTGGAGAGACCAAACGCAGACTGGGTGACCGCTTTGCAGAACAGGTTCGGTCTGTCCACAAGCATGACCCAGACCTTCCTGTCGCTTGCCATTTCAACACCCCATCCTGCTCTCATGCCCACATGTCCGTCCTTGGCCTGCTGAAATGTTCCAGTGAAGCCCAACGCAAACCGGAGGAACAGCACCTCATCTTCCGATTAGGCATTTTACAGCCTTCTGGACTTAACATTGAATTCAACAACTTCAGATCATGACCTCTCTCCTCTATCTTCACCCTTTTTTTGTCCTTTTTTATCAAAATTCATTTTTATTTTTTATCCACTTTTTAAAAATTTTTGTTAATTTATTCATTGTTTTTTCCCCCCTTTTTTATCCCCCTCTCAACCACCGCCCCCTCTCCCCACCCCATCTCCACAAGGGCCACCTGTTACCTGTGCATATTGTTCTTTTCAGAGTGCTTACCCTTGTCCTGCTATTATCACCACCTGCTTTGTTACCTTTATGCCACTGTCAGCACCTTCTTTAGTCCTTACCACTACCATTCACACTCCCTTTGTCTTTTCGTTCATGACATCTTCATCAATCTCTCCTTTGCCCCCACCTATCGCTGGCCTTCTTTCCAACAAATATGATTTGAAAAGATAGAATTGAAAGAAAGCTTTTTCTAGATCCTCTATCGTTCATGGAATATGAATCGAGCTTTTAAAATTGAGTGGATAAAACTGGGTAGATGAAAGCAGGTGGTTTCCAGTAATTGAGAGTCAAGATCAAGGTGCCAGACTTAAAAGATTAAATTTAAGAGATTTAGGACCAAGGGCAGGAGAAACCTCTTTATTCAGAGAGTTGTGAGGTTGTGGGATTCATTTCCAGGGATAGTGCTAGAGGTACAAACTATGTCCACATTCATTGGATTGGAGAGGTGGATGAAGAGATATGGGATCAAGGCATTTGGAGAGGTTTGGGTTAATTAAGGAGGGGCCAGCAGGAATTTGTACAAGGCAGATTGTGCTTGACTAATTTATCACAGTATCTTTACTGTGCAGAAGGAGGCCATTCGGCCCATCGAGTCTGCGCTGGTTCTCTGAAAGAGCATTCCACCTAGTCCCACTCCCCTGCCTTAGCCCGTAACCTTGCACATTCTCTCTTTTCAGGTAGCAATCCAATTCCCTTTTGAATACCTTGATCAAACCTGCCTCCACCACCCTCTCAGGAAGTTTGTTCTAAAAAATTTTCCTCACATCACATTTACTCCTTTTGCCAATTATTTTGAATCTGTGCCCTCTAATTCTTGATGTTCTATTGATTTGATTGAATTTTTGGTGAAGTACCAGAGAAGGTTGATGAAGGGAATACTGTGGATGTTGTCTATATGGATTTTAAGAAAGTGTTTGACAAGGTACCACATAAAAAAAAGCGGTTAACAATATTGAGGCTCATGCAATAGGACGACCAGTTTGGATTTTTAAAAAAATGCTTAAGGACAGAAAACAGCAACTCGTAAACAGTTGTTTTTCAGACTGGAGGACAGTAGACAGTGGGGTTCCCCAGGGCTGGTGCTGGATCCACTGATTTTTTTGATATATGTAAATAACTTGGATATTGGAATACAGAGTAAAATTTCAAAATTTGCCAACGATTCAAAACTTGGGGAGTGGCAAACAGCGAGAATGATAGCAATCGACTGCAATAGGACATGGATAGACTAGCAGAATGGGCAGACAAGTGGCAGATGGAATTTAATACAGAGAAGTGTGAGGTGATGCATTTTGGCAGAAGGGATAGGGAGAGGCAATATAGACTTGATGGCAAAGTTCTAAAGCATGTGCAGGGACAGAGGGTCCTTGGAGTGCATGTGTATCGATCTTTGAAGGTGGCAGGACGTATTAAGAGAGCGGTTAGCAAAGTTTATGGGATCCTGATCTTCAAAAAAAAGAAGCATTGAGTACAAAAGCAGGGAAATTATGCTGAACCTTTATAAAGCCACATGCATGGTTAGGCCACAACTAAAATATTGAGTCCAGTTCTGCTCTCCACACTTTAGGAAGGATGTGAGGGTCCTTGAGAGGGTGCAGAGGAGATTTACCAGAATGGTTCCGGGGTGAGTGCTTTTAGCCACAAGGTTAGGGTTGGAGAAGCTGGGGTTGTCCTCCTCGGAGCAAAAGAGATTGAGGGGAGATTTGATAGTGGTGTACTAGATTGACAGGTTTAGATAAGGGAGACAAGGAAAAACCATTCCCATTAGCTGATGCTACAAGGACTAGAGGACATGGATTTAAAGTTTTGGGTAAGAGATGTGGGGATGAACATCTTTATGCAGTGAGTGGTAATGACCTGGAACTTTCTGTCTAGGAGGGTGGTGGAAGCAGGGATGGTAAATAATGTTGAAGGGAAATTGGATAGGTTTGGAGGAAATAACTTGCAGGGCTATTGGGATAGAGCAGAGAAATGGGACTGACTGTCCTGCTCTACAGATGGGCCAGCATGGATTCAATGGACTGAATGGTCTCCTTCCATGCTGTAATGACTCTATGCCTGTGGATTAGGAGTATTTGTTTGTGTGGAGGCTAAAGGCCAACATAGACGGGCAGAAGCAAATGGTCTGTTGCTGTGTGTAACTCTTTTGTGTTTCTGTAAATGGGAGAGAAGTCAAGAGACATGGCTGGAGTTTAAATTTGTGTGACCCTTTTTCTTTGATATTTCAAAGTACCGTGGGAAGTCAGATTGGAAGAACAGTGTGCTCAGTGGCTGTGTGACAGGAGGAGCAATCGGTTTCCGGGGTAAGTGACAGGATCTTCCTCGAGTGCCTGGATTTAGAACATCAGCTTTTGTGTCGATGTTTCTAACCTCTTTTCTCCCCCTCTGCAGCTGGTCTAAAGGCAGGAGCCATTGGGTGTGGTGGGTTTGCAGCCTTTTCTGCAGTCATCGATTACTACTTGAGATGATGTGAATTCAGAGCTACCTTGCTGCAAGTGGGATGGAACTATAGGCTGTCACATCCCCGTCCACAATGAGTGAGCTGGAATGGACTCGTGTATAGTGAGCACATGAGCTGTAAGTGCGAACAAACGGAATGAGGCTGCAGCCATTTCCACCTGACACGTATCACACAGCCATGCTGCAAACCTAACACAATTATTGAAATTAAGTGACAGGACTGAACAAAGAACTTGAATCACAGGAAAAGGGGTTTGGATTTTCATCTCTTGGTCTGTCCTATATTGTAAATAATTTATCAACTGAATGGTGTTTAATAAAATATATTATACTGTGTACTGTACAGAGTCACTGTTTATTCAGCAGGGTAAGGGTCACTCACTGTAACTGTACAGAATCACTTTATTCAGGGTAAGGATCACTCACTGTAACTGTATAGAGTCACTGTTTATTCAGGGTAAGGGTCACTCACTAACTGTATAGAGTCACTGTTTATTCAGGGTAAGGGTCACTCACTGTAACTGTACAGAGTCACTGTTTATTCAAGGTAAGGGTCACTGTGTAACTGTTCGGAGTCACTGTTTATTCAAGGTAAGGGTCACTTACTGTGTAACTGTACAAAGTCACTGTTTATTCAGCAGGGTAAGGGTCACTCACTGTGTAACTACAGAGTCACTGTTTATTCAGGGTAAGGGTCACTCACTGTAACTGTACAGAGTCACTGTT
This sequence comes from Cetorhinus maximus, assembly GCF_964194155.1. Classification (NCBI taxonomy): domain Eukaryota; kingdom Metazoa; phylum Chordata; class Chondrichthyes; order Lamniformes; family Cetorhinidae; genus Cetorhinus; species Cetorhinus maximus. The sequence continues at coordinate 26,615,508 of NC_135887.1, read as the reverse complement.
TATTCAGGAAAAGGATCACACTGTGTAACTGTACAGAGTCACTTTGTGCAGCAGGGTAAAGATCACTCACTCTGTAACTGTACAGAGTCACTGTTTATTCAGGGCGAGGATCACTCACTGTGTAACTACAGAATCACTGTTTATTCAGAGTAAGAACATAAGAACTAGGAGCAGGAGTAGGCGATTCAGCCCCTCGAGCCTGCCCCGCCATTCAATACGATCATGGCTGATCAAACTTCGGCCGCAACTTCAATTTCCCACCCTCTCCCCATAATCTTTCAACCCGTTACTAATTAAAAATCTGTCTATCTCCCCCTTAAATTTATTCAGCGTCCCGGCATCCACTGCACTCTGAGGTAGAGAATTCCACAGATTCATGAACCTTTGGGAAAAGTAGTTCCTCCTCATCTCTGATTTAAATCTACCACCCCTTAGCCTAAAACTATGGCCCCTTGTTCTAGAATGCCCCACAAGGGGAAACATCCACTCCACATCTACTTTGTCTATCCCCTTTAGCATCTTATATACCTCAATTAGATCTCCTCTCATCCTTCTAAACTCTAGCGAGTATAGGCCTAAACTGCTCAATCTCTCCTCATAAGACAAGCCCCGCATCTCTGGAATCAATCTAGTGAACCTCCTCTGAACCGCCTCCAATGCAATTACATCCTTCCTCAAGTAAGGGGACCAAAACTGCACAGTACTCCAGGTGCGGTCTCACCAATGCTTTGTACAGTTGCAACAACACTTCCCTATTTTTATACTCTATTCCTTTAGCAATAAATGCCAAAATTCCATTTGCCTTCCTTATTACCTGCTGTACCTGCATACTAGCTTTCAGCGATTCATGCACGAGGACACCCAGATCCCTCTGCACTGAAGCATTGTGAAGTTTCTCTCCATTTAAATAATAAGTCGCCTTTTTATTCTTCTGACCAAAATGGAATATTACTACCAATACATCCACTATCTCCGCTGCCACTTCCTTTAAGACCCTGGGATGTAGGCCATCAGGTTCTGGGGACTTGTCACCCTTTAATCCCAATAGTTTGCTCAGTACTTTTTCTCTAGTGATGGTGGTTGTTCTAAGTTCCTCCTCTATATCCTCTGCATTACCTGTTACTATTGGGGTGGTACTACTGTCCTCCACCATGAAAACTGAGGCAAAATATTGATTAAGCGTCTGCCATTTCTGCATTCCCCACTATTAACTCCCCAGTCTCATCCTCCAAGGGACCAACATTCACTTTAGCTACTCTCTTTCCTTTTACATACTTGTAGAAGCTTTTGCTATCAGTTTTTACATTTTGTAAGGATCACTCACTGTGTTAACTGTACAGAGTCATGTTTATTCAGGGTAAGGATCACTCACTGTATAACTAAAGAATCACAGAATGGTTCCAGCACAGGAGGAGGCCATTTAGCTTGTCACATCTGTGCTAGTTCCTTGAAAGAACAATTCTCCTCCTGCACACGCTTTAGTTTTAATATAAAACTGTGTTTTATATTGTCTGCATTGTTTCTACCAAAATGAATCATTTCACACTTCTCTGCATTAACAACATTGTAGGTGTACTTACACCGTATGGACAGCAGTGGTTCAAAAAGTTGGCTCATCACCACCTTCTCAAGGGCAATTAGGGATGGGCAGCAACTGCTGCTCTAGCCAGCGACACCCACATCTTGTGAAAGAATTTTTTTAAGACATATGCCACTTGTCTGCCCGTTCCATCAACCTGTTCATGTCCTTTTGATGTTCTACACTATCCTCCTCTCAGTTCACAATGCTTCCAAGGTTTGTATTGTCTGCAAATTTTGAAATTGTGCCCTGTACACCAAGGTCTAGGTCATTAATATATATCAGGAAAAGCAGTGGACACCAATCCCTGAGGAACTCCGCTATCCGGTCTGAAAAGCGACCATTAACCGCTATTCTCTGTTGCCTGTCACTTAACTAACTTTGTATCCATGTTGCTACTGTCCCTTTTATTCCATAAGCTACAACTTGTTCACAAGTCTGTTGTGTGGTACTTTATCTGATGCCTTTTGAAAGTCCATGTACACCACACCTACAGCATTACCTTATCAACATCAGTGTTACCTCTTCAAAATAATAGGAAGTTGGTTAAACACAATTTGCTCTTAACAAATCCATGCTGGCTTTCAATTCAATTCAATTAACTCTATTGTCCATACAAATATTACCTATGAATGATAAAAGAAAGGAAATTACCCTATCACAGAGATCTAACTTAAAATATGTATTAAAAACCATTCTGATACAGTAGAATAATCAATCAGTCCCATCCTGAGTGCATACCCTCATCCATACATCAAACTCCTGTAAAAAGTTCTTATGGAGAAGGGCACAAATAGATTAGGAACCGATTTTTCCTGCATCTGAGGGATTGTAGCCTTTTCCTTCAATGCATGCAGCGGTAATACTGAAACAAGGGGCGATTCTCATTGTTCCTTGGTTCCTTCATTCCATCATTCCTTACTTAATCTGCATTTGTCCATGTGACTATTAATTTTGTCCTGAATTATTGTTTCTAGAAGCTCCTCCCACCACTAAAGTTAAACTGACTCGCCTGTAGTTACTGTGCTTTATCTTTACACCCGAGCGATTAAGGATGATTGTTTTAGGAATGTCAGTCTGGTTGAGGATTCTGTTGGGCATGTCGAGCGATTAAGGAGGATTGGTACACATTGCTGAATGTCACCAGTTGTGTCAGCATTAACTCTGCCCTAATGGCTTCTCTCTGTGTCTTGTTGCAGATTGTATGAATACAGTCAGTGCACTGAGTCAGACTCTGATATTCAATATACAACTTGCTAATTGTACAAGAGCTCGAACCCCATGATATTGACTCCAGAAAAACTGCTGGATGCTTTAATTTTTCGAGTGTTTGGAGCTGTTTTACACCTCAAACGTTTGTTTCAAAGGTAGAGGCTGAGTCATTGAATATTTTTAAGGCAGTAGATAGATTCTTGACTAAAAGGAATCTAAGGATATTGGGGGTAGGCAGGATAGTGGAGTGGGCACCACAATTGAATGGCGGGGCAGGATCGAGGGGCTGAATGGCCTACTCCTACTCCAAATCCAAATCCCTGTGTTTGTAAAGTACAACTTTTATTTTTTCTTTAAAGTTGTTTGGAATACTTTTGCTGAGTGAAGAATAGGAGCAGAGTTTCTGCTCTCTCCCAGCAGAGAGCACTGTGGCTCAGTGCTTTTATCCAGAGCCCAATGACTGAACCACTATTCATTTTACACTCAGGCAGGCTTCTGATACAAGGCCAATCAGCCAACAGCCCGCATCCTGTCCCGGCCCTGTGGCTGCTTGGTTGTAGATGGCTCTCCACGATAGCTCAGCATCAAGAGAGACAGGAGCTTCACTCAAACATCAACACAACTTGTTCAATTCAGGCAATGGGGATCTCTGTGTTCAGGAGCTCTTGTGGTGGGGGGTGGGGGAGAGAGTTAATTGAGAGGAGAAGGGAGTTGATTAGGAAGGGGAGAGGGTAGATTAAGAACATAAGAAATCAGTGCAGGAGTAGACCTTTCGGTCCTTTGAGTCTGCTCTGCCTGATCTTTGGCTTCAACTCCATTTTTAAGCCTCCATTAGATATGGGGACCAAAACTATGCACAATACTCCAGATGTGGTCTCAACAAAGCCCCATGCAACTGTAGCAAAATGTCCTTAATCTTGTACTCCAATCCCCTTGCAATAAAGGTCAACTTGCAATTTGTTTTTTTAATTGCTTGCTGTGCCTGCATGCTAACTTTGTGTTCCTTGTACGAGTGCACCCAAGTCTCTCTGAACTTCAACATTTAAAAGTAAAAAATATTCTGCTTTTCTATTCTTACTATCGAAGTGAATAACCTCACACTTCCCCACATTGTACTCCATCTGCCACCTCATTATCCACACACTGAACCCGTCTGTATCTCTTTGCAGCCACATTGTGTCCCCCTCACAGCTTACACTAGCTTTGTACTGTCAACAAACTTTGATACACTACTCTCTGCCTCTTTATCTAAGTCATTGATATGGATTATAAATAGCTGATGCCCCAACTCTGATCTTTTTATTCATTCACAGGATGTGGGCTTCGCTGGCTGGTCCAACATTTATTGCCCGTCCCTAGTTGCCCTTGAGGGGGTGGCGGTGAGCTGCCTTCTTGAACCGCTGCAGTCCATGTGGTGTATGTACACCCACAGTGCTGTTAGGAAGGGAGTTCCAGGATTTTTACCCAGTGACAGTGAAGGAACGGTGATATATTCCCAAGTCAGGATGGTGAGTGACTTGGAGGAGAACTTGCAGGTGGTGGTGTTCCCATCTGTCTGCTGCCCTTGTCCTTCTAGATCGCAGTGGTTGTGGGTTTGGAAGGTGCTGTCTAAGGAGTCTTGGTGAATTCCTGCAGTGCATCTTGTAGATGGTACACACTGTTGCTACTGTGCGTCAGTGGTGGAGGGAGTGAATGTTTGTGGATGGGGTGCCAATCAAGCGGTCTGCTTTGTCCTGGATGGTGTCAAGTTTCTTGAATGTTGTTGGAGCTGCACTCATCCAGGCAAGTGGGGCGTATTCCATCACACTCCTGACTTGTGCCTTGTAGATGGTGGACAGGATTTGGGGAGTCAGGAGGTGAGTTACTCATCGCAGGATTCCTAGCCTCTGACCTGCTCTTGTAGCCACAGTATTTATATGACTAGTCCAGTTCAGTTTCTGGTCAATGGTAACCCCCCAGGATGTTGTTAGTGGGGGATTCAGCAATGGTAATTCCACTGAACATCAAGGGGAGATTGTTAGATTTTCTCTTATTGGAAATGGTTATTGCTTGGCACTTGTGTGGCGTGAATGTTACTTGCCACTTGTCAGCCCAAGCCTGGATATTGCCCAGGTCTTGCTGCATTTGGACATGGACTGCTTCAGTATCTGAGGAGTCGCGAATGATGCTGAACATTGTGCAAACATCAGCGAACATCCCCACTTCTGACCTTATGATGGAACTTGTGGCCCTCCACTTGTTACAACTCACCAACTGGGGAGATGGTGCATGGTGATAATGTTGCTGGACTAGTAATCCAGAGGCCCAGGCTAATGCTCTGGGGACAGGAGTTCAAATCCCACCACAGCAACTGGTGGAATTTAAATTTAATTAATTGATCTGGAATTGAAAGCTAGTCCCAGTGATGGTGACCATGAAATTATCATCGATTGTTGTAAAAACTGATCTGGTTCACTAACGTTCTTTAGGGAAGGAAATCTGCCGTCCTTACCCGGTTTGACCTACATGTGACTCCAGAAACACAGCAATGTGGTTGACTCTGAACTGCCCTCTGAAATGGTCTTGCAAGCCACTCAGTTCAAGGGCAGTTAGGGATGGGCAGCAAATGCTCATCTTGCCAGTGATGCCCATATCCCATGAAAGAATAAAGGGAAAAAATATGAAAATACCATTTTAAAAAATTATTCATTTACAGGATGTGAGGTGGTGGTGTTCGTGAGCTGCCTTCTTGAACCGCTGCAGTCCATGTGGTGTAGGTACACCCACAGTGCTGTTAGGAAGGGAATTCCAGGATTTTGACCCAGTGACAGTGAAGGAATGGCGATATATTTCCAAGTCAGGATAGTGAGCGGCTTGGAGGGGAACTTACATTGCTACCCTCTGCTTCCTGTCTGTTAACCAATCCTCCATGCTAATATATCACCCCCAACCATGAGCCCTTATGTTGTGTATTAACCTTTTTTTTGTGGCACCTTATTGAATACCTTTTGGAAATCCAACTATACTACATCTTCTGGTTCCCCTTAATCTACCCTAATTGTTACATGCTCAAAAAACTCAAATAAATTTGTGAAATATTATTTCCCTTTTGAAAAACTATGTTGACTCTCAGCATAATATGCTTTTCTAAGCATATTTTTAAGACTTCCTTTGTAATAGATTCCAGCATTTTCCCAATGACTGATGTCAGGCCAGCTTGCCTGTGGTTCCTGTGTTCTCTCTCTCTCTCTCCTTCCTTGAATAGCAGTGTCACATTTGCCAACTTCCAATCTGCTGGAACCATTCCAGAATCTAGGGAAACCAGTGCATCCACTATCTCTGCAGCTTCTTCTTTGAGAAGCATGTAAACCATTAGGTCCTTGGGATTTGTTGGCTTTTAGCCCCTGAAGTCTCTCCAATACTTTTTCTCTGCTGATATTAATTATGTTGATTTCCTGACTCTTGGGAAGGAGGGAGTAGATTGGGAAATGCACTTTCAGGCTGTGTACACTGCTCTGTATTTGGTGCTGAGGTGGATACTGATTATGATTTTCTCCTGAACGATTTGTTTCGGATTTGCTGCTGAGAGTGGTTGGATGCAAGAACAGTCCCATGTTGACCCTTTCAGAAGCACTTAAAGGATTGATTTTCATTTTCCAGCAGTCCTGGTTTGCCTGTTGTTTCTGGGCAGGTCCTGAAGCTATCTCCAAACTGAATTAATAATAAAGTGTGAAAATTGTAGAAATGGCTTTTATTTAGCTCCGGGCAAGAGTCCAAATCCACACACTTTCCTTCATTATTCTGAAAGATCTATTCCCTTGAAGTACAGTATGGCTAATTTATAACAGTTCATAAATTTCCAGCTGTCCCATGAGATCTGGGATCTCACTCGCCACACAGTTCAGCTCAGACCTACTTGAGAACTGCGTCCAGTTCTAGACAGATGTGTCTTGAACGCAGGGTCCTGGTCTGAAACTGAGACACGAGGGACATTTCAATTACTGGAGGCAGTGTGGAGAGGAGCCACCATACGGACATCCAAATTAAGAGCAGGAATAGGCCACTCGGCCCCTCGAGCCTGCTCCGCCATTCAAAATAATCATGTCTGATCTGCTGGTAACCTCAGCCCCACATTCCTGCTGACCCCCAATAACCTTTCACCCCTTTGCTTATCAAGGGGGGGGTTGGGGGAGGGGGGGGTTAGGGGAGGGGGGGGTTGGGGGTGGAGAGGAGGGTTGGGGGTGGAGAGGGGAGGTGGGGGGGTTGTGAGGGTGAGGGTAGGGGGGTTGTGGGGGTTAGGGTAGGGGGGTTTGGGGGGTTAGACTAGGGGGGGGTTGGGGGTGTTAGGGTAGGGGGGTTGGGGGTGTTAGGGTAGGGGGGTTGGGGGTGTTAGGGCAGGGGGGTTGGGGGTGTTAGGGTAGGAGGGTCGGGGGGGTAAGGCTAGGGGGTTGGGGGGGTTAGGGTAGGGGAGTTGGCGGGTGTAAGGGTAGGGAGGTTTGGGGGAGTGAGGGGAGGGGGTGTTGGGGGAGTGAGGGGAGGGGGTGGTGGGTGTGAGGGGAGGGGTTGTGGGGGTGAGGGGAGGGGGGTTGTGGGGGTGAGGGGAGGGGGTTGGGGGGTGAGGGGAGGGGGGTTGTGGGGGTGAGGGGAGGGGGGTTGTGGGGGGTGGGGGTTGTGGGGGTGAGGGTAGGGGGGTTGTGGGGGTGAGGGTATTGGGGTTGTGGGAGTGAGGGTAGGGGGGTTGTGGGAGTGAGGGTAGGAGGGTTGTGGGAGTGAGGGTAGGGGGTTGTGGGGAGTGAGGGTAGGGGGTTGTGGGGGTGAGGGGAGGGGGATTGTGGGGGTGAGGGAGGGGGATTGTGGGGGTGAGGGGAGGGGGGTTGTGGGGGTGAGGGTGAGGGTAGGGGGGTTGGGGGGTTAGGGTAGGGGGGGGTTGGGGGGGTTAGAGTAGGGGGGTGTTAGGGTAGGAGGGGTTGTGGGAGTGAGGGGAGGGGGGGTTGTGGGAGTGAGGGGAGGGGGGGTTGTGGGAGTGAGGGTAGGGTGGGTTGTGGGGGTGAGGGTAGGGGGGGTTGTGGGGGTGAGGGTAGGGGGGGTTGTGGGGGTGAGGGTAGGGGGGGGTGTGGGGGTGGGGTGGGGGGTTGTGGGGGTGAGGGTAGGGGGGGTTGTGGGGGTGAGGGTAGGGGGGTTGTGGGGTGAGGGTAGGGGGGGTTGTGGGGGTGAGGGTAGGGGGGGTTGTGGGGGTGAGGGTAGGGGGGGTTGTGGGGGTGAGGGTAGGGGGGGTTGTGGGGGTGAGGGTAGGGGGGGGTTGTGGGGGTGAGAGTAGGGGGGTTGTGGGGGTGAGGGTAGGGGGGTTGTGGGGGTGAGGGTAGGGGGGGGTTGGGGGGTGAGGGTAGGGGGGGTGTGGGGGTGAGGGTAGGGGGGGTTGTGGGGGTGAGGGTAGGGGGGTTGTGGGGGTGAGGGTAGGGGGGGTTGTGGGGGTGAGGGTAGGGGGGGTTGTGGGGGGTGAGGGTAGGGGGGGTTGTGGGGGTGAGGGTGGGGGGGTTGTCGGGTTAGAGGGTGAGGGTAGGGGTGTTGGGGGGTTAGAGGGTGAGGGTAGGGGTGTTTGGGGGGTGAGGGTA